>NC_090348.1:1550049-1850049 GCF_035084215.1 Heptranchias perlo
CACTGTTCTCACAGCTGTGTGTGTGGGTAGGGCTGTGTAGGGCGTAGGAGTGATTAGGGGATAGAGGATGTGCAGAAGGGTAAGGGATACAACTAATAGTACTCCTCTGCACCACTCCTTCATACTGTCGTCCCCTACAACCCTCTAAGCCCCGAAACACTTTAAAACATTCCGATTAGTCAATATTAGAAACAGACTAAACATATATGATACTTGAAGTGGTGGAATAATAAACATATATGGAACAATTTAATACCCACAGACCCCTACATTTGGTTTGTTTTAGTGGCTATTCCTTTAAGTTGGAAGCAGTTTAAAAACACCTGCAGTTCAGATTCCTGCACCACGCTGATGTTAATTCAATATTGCAAATTTCACTGGTTACAGACTGGACAGAGGAATAATTTAAACTTCAATAGTGCTGTGTGATTGGATCAATTGTATATGACTGATGATTCCTTTTCAGATTTGAACAGGAGGGATATTCAAAATCTAGAAACTCCAAGAAACTTTTCTGGGATATCGGGCCAGTCAGTCTAAAAATCTATGAGAAAAGAGAGTCAGTTTGAAAATTTTAGCGAGGGAACTAATCAGTTGGTGACTCCTGAAGAGGGAAAAGTCGGGTTTGAATTTCCAAGATTAATCTGGCTCCCACAGTGATGAGGAATTGAGGGAACACAGACCGTGTAAAGATGCTGCAGTCCCTGCCCATAATACTGCACTCAGAGGAACAAGACACCCAGTCCAGTACACTGGCAGCCGGACTAGAGTTTCCAACCCTCCTGGATTGTCCGGGGGTCTCCCGGAATGGAAGATAAATCTCCCGGGCACTGCAAGCAACCCGGGAGAAAAGTGAAGCTTGGCGTCTGTGCATTCCCCAGTCTTCCGAGCTGTGCCCCCCACCAGTCTCATACCCCAGGGCTGGAGTTCGGTCCGAGCAGTGCACAGGACCCGAGTGGATGCAGTGAAAGTTCCCAGGTTTATTACATTTAAATTTGCACCGAGGCTTTGCAAACAGGATGGAGCGGTTTGGTGATGAGATTTGGAAACTTTAAAACTTGCTGAACTGGTGTTTTCCTATTATTTCTCTGTCTTAAGTTGTCATGTTTATGAAATCCATGTTTGCTCTAAACAGTGCAAGGGAAAATAGTAACATTTTAACCACTTATGCCTTTTTTGTTTAAATCCAAAATATTTCATTGTTTACTGGAAATACAGTATGCACAAAATCCAAACATATTCCAGAAACACTGACAGCCCGTGTAAACACACACACGGCCCGTGTAAACACACACACGGCCCGTGTAAACACAACCAAGAAGCAACTAAAAGTTATATGAAAGGTACCAGTGAAATGAACCAATCATGTCACTCTGAAAGTTTAATTTTGTAATACAGCACAGACTAATACAAACACATGTTTAAGTATTGTGCATTCCAAACTAATTGTACTCGTTCAGAGTTATCCTGAATTGATGCTTTATCTGATTGTAACCTAAAATACCTTTGGAGAACAGCTGTTTGTAACAGCCTCTCCTGTTGTTCATTAGTAAGGATATTGAGGCTTTAGAGAGGGTATAATGCAGATTCACTAGATGCTGCCAGGTGTAGGAAAATACAAAGAAAGACTTTTCATTAGAACAACGCAGATTACAAGGCGATATGAAAGGATGGATGGGATAGACAGAGGCAGACTGTTTCCGATAGTTGAGGGGATTAGAACAAGAGGCCATAGACACAAGATTAAATGTAAAAGATTTAGAACAGAGGGCAGGAGTCACTTCCAGAGTTAGTGATTGAGGCAGAAATGATTAGATTGGATAGGTGGATGAAGGAAAGGGGGGGTGAAAGGATATGGGAAGAGGGGGGTAAATGTGATTGGGATTATTTGCTCTGACACGGACTGGGTGGGGCCGAATGGCCTGTTTCCATGTTGTAACTTCCAGTATTTCTGACGTGAAAGCCAATCCCCATTGGTTGGCTCAAATGGTTCTGTTTTTGCTTCACCCAACATGTAACGAATTTGAGAGTCATGTGCATCAGCACTGAGCTCCTCCATAGTACTCCCTCCGTGCTCAGAGAGCTGTACAGACAGTTTCATCTGCAACATCCTCAGAACAGTTTGTTTTAGTAATTGGCCACAGGTACATGTCCCATGCTTTACAGGGAGGGTCAACAGGGATGTAAAACTTGTAATTCCACCCATCACTACTGGATTAATATAGAATGTAATGAAACGCTGGCATTTCAGAATGGATTGTGATATTCCCCCCTCACTCCCACCAGGACTCTTGGACCTACTACTTACAATATTGAAGCTCCACAGACACTAACACTGGAATCGGGAATAATGAGTCTCAGACAAAGATCAATCTGATCTTCCACAGTGATGGTGTCTCATACAAAGACAAAGACCCAGGTTATTTCATTTGAACTCTCATCCCAGGAAAACAGTTATTTACATTTTTCGCTACGTTCTGCACCTTTTCTCGGCCAAAAGGCCGGGCAGTGCATCGTTCCCAGGATTCTGGAAGTGCCTTTTTAAAGTCGTTCGCTGAAGTTGTACAAGAGCAACTGGGAGAACTGGTTTTCTTTCCTCTCTTCCTGGATGAATTGCCTAGGATAGCATCAACTGCATTTCCCAGGTCTGTAACATCTTCAAAATAAATTCTCAATTTAGTTAAATGTGAGCTCCTTGTGCTCCCTGAAACCAGTTTTATGGAGAGCCATGCACCAGATGCTTGAGAGGCTGAGCCCTAACCCTCCATTAGGGATAATTTCCTTGCTAGAAACAACCATGTCTATTGGGGAGCACCAGTGGTAGCATCTGGGTTGCCAACCCTCCCAGATTGTCCGGGAGTCTCCAGGAATAGGAGCTGTCATGTGATCATAGAATCATAGAAGTTACAACATGGAAACAGGCCCTTCGGCCCAACATGTCCATGTCGCCCAGTTTATACCACTAAGCTAGTCCCAATTGCCTGCACTTGGCCCATATCCCTCGATACCCATCTTACCCATGTAACTGTCCAAATGCTTTTTAAAAGACAAAATTGTACCCGCCTCTACTACTGCCTCTGGCAGCTCGTTCCAGACACTCACCACCCTTTGAGTGAAAAAATTGCCCCTCTGGACCCTTTTGTATCTCTCCCCTCTCACCTTAAATCTGTGCCCCCTCGTTATAGACTCCCCTACCTTTGGGAAAAGATTTTGACTATCTACCTTATCTATGCCCCTCATTATTTTATAGACTTCTATAAGATCACCCCTTAACCTCCTACTCTCCAGGGAAAAAAGTCCCAGTCTGTCTAACCTCTCCCTGTAAGTCAAACCATCAAGTCCCGGTAGCATCCTAGTAAATCTTTTCTGCACTCTTTCTAGTTTAATAATATCCTTTCTATAATAGGGTGACCAGAACTGTACACAGTACTCCAAGTGTGGCCTCACCAATGCCCTGTACAACTTCAACAAGACATCCCAACTCCTGCATTCAATGTTCTGACCAATGAAACCAAGTAAGCTGAATGCCTTCTTCACCACCCTATCCACCTGTGACTCCACTTTCAAGGAGCTATGAATCTGTACTCCCAGATCTCTTTGTTCTATAACTCTCCCCAACGCCCTACCATTAACGGAGTAGGTCCTGGCCCGATTCGATCTACCAAAATGCATCACCTCACATTTATCTAAATTAAACTCCATCTGCCATTCATCGGCCCACTGGCCCAATTTATCAAGATCCCGTTGCAATCCTAGATAACCTTCTTCACTATCCACAATGCCACCAATCTTGGTGTCATCTGCAAACTTACTAACCATGCCTCCTAAATTCTCATCCAAATCATTAATATAAATAACAAATAACAGCGGACCCAGCACCGATCCCTGAGGCACACCACTGGACACAGGCATCCAGTTTGAAAAACAACCCTCTACAACCACCCTCTGTCTTCTGTCGTCAAGCCAATTTTGTATCCAATTGGCTACCTCACCTTGGATCCCATGAGATTTAACCTTATGTAACAACCTACCATGCGGTACCTTGTCAAATGCTTTGCTGAAGTCCATGTAGACCACGTCTACTGCACAGCCCTCATCTATCTTCTTGGTTACCCCTTCAAAAAACTCAATCAAATTCGTGAGCCATGATTTTCCTCTCACAAAACCATGCTGACTGTTCCTAATTAGTCCCTGCCTCTCCAAATGCCTGTAGATCCTGTCCCTCAGAATACCCTCTAACAACTTACCCACTACAGATGTCAGGCTCACTGGTCTGTAGTTCCCAGGCTTTTCCCTGCCGCCCTTCTTAAACAAAGGCACAACATTTGCTACCCTCCAATCTTCAGGCACCTCACCTGTAGCGGTGGATGATTCAAATATCTCTGCTAGGGGACCCGCAATTTCCTCCCTAACCTCCCATAACGTCCTGGGATACATTTCATCAGGTCCCGGAGATTTATCTACCTTGATGCGCGTTAAGACTTCCAGCACCTCCCTCTCTGTAATATGTACACTCCTCAAGACATCACTATTTATTTCCCCAAGTTCCCTAACATCCATGCCTTTCTCAACCGTAAATACCGATGTGAAATATTCATTCAGGATCTCACCCATCTCTTGTGGTTCCGCACATAGATGACCTTGTTGATCCTTAAGAGGCCCTACTCTCTCCCTAGTTACCCTTTTGCCCTTTATGTATTTGTAGAAGCTCTTTGGATTCACCTTTGCCTGATCTGCCAAAGCAATCTCATATCCCCTTTTTGCCCTCCTGATTTCTCTCTTAACTCTACTCCGGCAATCTCTATACTCTTCAAGGGATCCACTTGATCCCAGCTGCCTATGCATGTCATATGCCTCCTTCTTCTTTTTAACTAGTGCCTCAATCTCCCGAGTCATCCAAGGTTCCCTACTTCTACCAGCCTTGCCCTTCACTTTATAAGGAATGTGCTTACCCTGAACCCTGGTTAACACACTTTTGAAAGCCTCCCACTTACCAGACGTCCCTTTGCCTGCCAACAGACTCTCCCAATCAACTTCTGAAAGTTCCTGTCTAATACCATCAAAATTGGCCTTTCCCCAATTTAGAATTTTAACTTTTGGGCCAGACCTATCCTTCTCCATAGCTATCTTAAAACTAATGGAATTATGATCACTGGTCCCAAAGTGATCCCTCACTAACACTTCTGTCACCTGCCCTTCCTTATTTCCCAAGAGGAGGTCAAGTTTTGCCCCCTCTCTAGTCGGGCCATCCACATACTGAATGAGAAATTCCTCCTGAATACACTCAACAAATTTCTCTCCATCCAAGCCCCTAATGCTATGGCTGTCCCAGTCAATGTTGGGAAAGTTAAAGTCCCCTACTATTACCACCCTATTTTTCTTGCAGCTGTCTGTGATCTCCTTACATATTTGCTCCTCAATTTCCCGTTGACTATTTGGGGGTCTGTAGTACAATCCTATCAAAGTGATCTCTCCCTTCTTATTTTTCAGTTCTACCCATATTGACATCATGTGGCCAGAGATCACATGATCAAGCATCAAATGATTCAATGCAACATGATCAAATCTCCAGGATTACATCCAACAAGGAGCAGGAGCATTACGTTACAGAGAATCTGATGCCGCTGTGATAGCCATTCTGCAAGATTCCATACAGGAGACCTACTCCTATTGTTAAAGGCTGCGTGTTGCATTAACAGTCCTGTCCACATCGTCCCATGCCCTGCACTTATCCACCTTCACTTACAGTGCCCTAACTCTCCCAATGAATATCCCAAAATCCCATTCCTGCCAGTTGCTAAAACATGAATCAAAAGTTTACAGCGAACCCTCGCTGCACACGGACTAAATTTAATCTAGCCATGTGTTACCCTACTTGTGATGGGTATGAGTGCTGACTGTTCTGTTCTCTGGTACTTTGTTGTGGTGACAGTATGTGATGTATTCTCTTAAAAAATGTCCTACTCAGGGGCATGAGTGGGTGAGGGGGCTGCCTGCTATGTGTCCACAAGATCCTCTTGGGATAGAGCTGGCTTTTGACCCCGAACATCTGGGGTTAGAAATGGACCACATTTAAGCTGCACCAACTCCACAACTGCGTGGTCAACCTGTGTGCCTCCTGGAGGGCACTGATGTTGCCGTTCTGAAAGACAGCACCATAATCCATGCCCATTGCAGCCAGGCTGCTGGGCACTGATTGGCCTAATGGCATTGATGAGATCATTAAAGTCTGTCCCATGGTCCTCTCCAGTCAATCTCCGAGCTTGGCGGAGATGAAAGATAGAGCTGACACTTTGGAACCCCAGCCCTCTAAGGCAGCAATCTGATTATCTACGAGAAGCACCGGCAGCCATTAGGGTTTCTGACACAGTGGTGGAGGAGGTGGGGTAGGGGAGGGGTGGGGTGGGGTGGGGGGTGGGGAGCACTCGGAGTTGGATTCCAATATTGTGAAACCATCATGTAAAGCTGTGCTCCAGGAGCTAGTGGACTCAACTGTCATTTATACCACACTGCTTTGGAATTCCCTCCCTAAACCTCTCTCTCCTCCCTTAAGATGCTCCTTAAAACCTATTGCTTTGACCAGTCACCTGTCCTAACATCTCCTTATGTGGCTCGGTGTCAAATTTTGTTTGATAATCGCTCCTGTGAAGCCTTGGGACGTTTTACCACGTTAAAGGCACGATATAAATCCAAGTTGTTATTGACTCTAATAACTGCATCAATACCTGATGTGTCACAGAAAATAGGTGGCTTTTAAAACCATTCCAGAGGTTCGTCAGCCGAGACAGGACATAAACTGGCCTTCCGAAAAGCTGCTCCTTTGCCACCGCCAACTGCTCCAGTTCATTCATGTGTCTCATCCAGTGCACTTGCCTCTACCTCTGATCTAAATCCCCTAGGGTGATGTCTCTGAGCTGGTGCTTGTGAAAGTGGCAGAGTGTGTTGTGAAGAGTTGGCTTGGATGGAGGATTTTTTAAGATTTGTTCTCCTTGAATTGTTGCATGCCTTTGGTGTTCCCATGATATTGCTGCTCTTGTCCTTCTAGGTGGTAGAGATCACAGGGGAGATGCTGTCGAAGTAACCTTGGTGAGTTGCTGCAGTGCATCCTGTAGGTCGTACACAGTTGTCAGTGGTGGATATTGAATCCAGTAGTGGGGGCACTGATCAAGCAAACTACTTTGCCTTGGATGCTGTCATGCTTTTAGGTTGTGGCGATTGTATAAGTCCAGGTGAGTGGGTATTATTCCAACACACTCCTGTCTTGAGCCCAGAAGCTGGTGGTGGCTCTGAGGGAGGAGGTGAGCCACTCATTGCAGAGGACCCAGCCTCTGCCCTGCTCCTGTAGCCATAGTGTGTGCCTTGGCTCAGCTGACCGTGGAACATGTAAGAAACAGAAAAGGAGCAGAGGCCACACTGGTGCCTTGTGAGCAGCCTTCAAATAGAACTTGAATTCAACAACAATTTGCATTTATACAGTACCTTTAACATAGTAAAACATCCCAAGGCACTTCACAGGAGCGATTATCAAACAAAAATTGACACAGAGCCAAAGGAGATATTAGGACAGGTGACCAAAAGCTTGGTCAAAGAGGTAGGTTTTAAGGAGGGTCTTAAATGAGGAGAGAGAGAGGTAGAGCCGTTTAGGAAGGGAATTTCGGAGCTTTGGGCCTAGATAGCTGAAGGCATGGCCACTAATGGTGGGACGAAGAGAGTGCGATGGGCAAGAATTAGAGGAACACAGAGTTCTCGGAGGTTTGTAGAAGGTCACAGAGACGGGGGGCGGGGCCATGGAGGGATTTGAACATGAGGATGAGAATTTTAAAATCGAGGTGTTGGTGGATTAACACCACCTCCCCTCCCCCCCCCCCCCCCCCAAGCAGTTTTGGCTGCATGGCTTTCCCTGATTTTTCCCCTCTAATTCAAAGTTCCTGCCTAATTTTGCACTTCTTTTACTCAGCACCCTTATTCCTGCTTGCTCTCAGTTCCCTTCACAACATTCAGGAATTTCTTTACACAGAATGGTGAGAGTGTGGATCGCTGACACATGGAGTGGTTGAAGCAGAGAGCACTGATGCATTTAAGGGGAGGTTTTTTTATTCGCTCATGGGATGTGGGCGTCGCTGGCAACGCCGGCATTTATTGCCCATCCCTAAATGCCCTTGAGAAGGTGGTGGTGAGCCGCCTTCTTGAACTGCTGCAGTCCGTGTGGTGAAGGTTCTCCCACAGTGCTGTTAGGAAGGGAGTTCCAGGATTTTGACCCAGCGAGGATGAAGGAACGGCGATATATTTCCAAGTCGGGATGGTGTGTGACTTGGAGGGGAACGTGCAGGTGGTGTTGTTCCCATGTGCCTGCTGCTCTTGTCCTTCTAGGTGGTAAAGGTCGCGGGTTTGGGAGGTGCTGTCGAAGAAGCCTTGGCGAGTTGCTGCAGTGCATCCTGTGGATGGTACACACTGCAGCCACAGTGCGCCGGTGGTGAAGGGAGTGAATATTTAGGGTGCTGGATGGGGTGCCAATCAAGTGGGCTGCTTTGTCCTGGATGGTGTCGAGCTTCTTGAGTGTTGTTGGAGCTGCACTCATCCAGGCAAGTGGAGAGTATTCCATCACACTCCTGACTTGTGCCTTGTAGATGGTGGAAAGGCTTTGGGGAGTCAGGAGGTGAGTCACTCGCCACAGAATACCCAGCCTCTGGCCTGCTCTTGTGGCCAGTGTTTGAATACATGAGGGAGAATGGAATACCGGAATTGGGGGGCAGAATGGGAAGAGGTAATTAGAGTGGAAGGAGGCTCGTGTGGAGTATAAACACCCGGCAGGGACCAGTTGGACCGAATGTCCTGTGTCTGTGCTATGGATTCTTTGTAATAAAATGGCACCATATAGAGTGTGATCATCCTCTGGTGGCAAGAAAATTGTATTACACCAGACGATCTCCCACCCAAGTACTTCCTTTGCTTTGTTTCCGAGATCAGATACTCCCAGGAGGGCACAGCTATTGGCTCTACTGACAGCTGTTCATATTCAAGTACAGCATTGATGCAAATAAATAATTGTTACCATTCAAACACGTAACACCCAGCTCTACCTCACCACCACCTCTCTCAACCCCTCCACTGCCTAACACCCAGCTCTACCTCACCACCACCTCTCTCAACCCCTCCACTGCCTAACACCCAGCTCTACCTCACCACCACCTCTCTCAACCCCTCCACTGTCTCTGATTTGTCACACTGCTTGTCCGACATCCAGTATTGGATGAGCAAATTTCCTCCAATATTAGGAGGATGGAAGCCACTGTCTTCACAAACTCCATTGCCTAGCCACTGACTCCATCTCTCTCCCTGGCTATTGTCTCAGGCTGAACCAGTCTGTTCACAACCTTGGCCTCCTATTTGACCCCGAGCTGAGCGTCTGACCACATATCCGCTTCATCACCAAGACTGCCTACTTCCACCTCCGTAACATCGCCTATTTCAGCTTACCTGCTGCTGAAACCCTCATTCATGCCTTTGTTACATCTAGACTCGACTATTCCAATCCTCTCCTGTCCAACCTCCTATCTTCCACCCCCCCCCCCATAAACTTTAGCTCATCCAAAACTGCCCATATCCTAACTTGCACCAAGTCTCGTTCACCCATTATCCCTATGCTCGCTGCAAAATACATTGGCAATGCCCCAATTTTAAAATTCTCATCGTTGAGTTCAAATCCCTCCCTATCTCTGTAACCTCCTCCAGCTCTACAACCCTCCGAGATTTCCGCACTCCTCCAATTCTGGCCTCTTGCACATCCCTGATTTTCTTTGCTCCACCATTGGCGGCCGTGCCTTCAGCTGTCTAGGCCCTAAGCTCTGGAATTCCCTCCCTAAACCTCTCCACCCCTCTTCTCCTTTAAAACGCTCCTTAAAACCCACCTCTTTGACCAAGCTTTTGGTCACCTGTTCTTATAGCTTCTTATGTGGCTCATCTCATATTTTGTTTGATAATCATTGTGAAGCACCTTGGGACATTTTACTACGTTAAAGGTGCTATATAAATGCAAGTTGTTGAATATAATTTCAAAGCCTTTAATTGCATAATTGCAGTTAGTAATCACTTGTTACCATTTAAAAATGTAACCTGTAAATAATCATTTGCTTATGTAAATTACTTGTCACTAGTGAATTACATAACTTGGTATAAATATTGACTTCCCCAGGAGTCAGCATTTCATGCAATGGGGAGGGGGTTGCATCGTCTAATGGATTGAGCGGTCTTCTCACTCTCCATTTTTAGCTGAACTGAACATTGTAGTCCATGTGAAGCCTGGCCAATGCATTCTAAATCCTCAGTATAACCTCTGGACGCTTTACTGCTGTGAATGTCCCAAACTCCCACTTGCTTTTTCAGATGAATGGCCATCGACCTGAAACATTAACCCTTGCTTGTTCTCTCCACCACCGCTGCCTGACCTGCTGAGTGTTTCTAACATTCCCTGTTTTTATTAATAGTGAAGAATTCATCTGTCCTTGGTGCTTTTTGAAGTTCTCCTCAGCCAATTCCATTCACTGTGTACTTATGTAAAATTTTAAATTCAGGTGCAGTACTTTGTATTTATCACTTTTAAACTGCACTTGCCACCTGCCTGCCTACATTCATTGCTGATCTCAATCATTTGCTGTGTATTACTGTTGTAATTTTAGCAAACTTGAAATGTTTCTAATATGGGTGCAGAACACTTGGGTGTCTAAAAACGTATTCAGTTCCATTTTAAAAAATTAAACAGCCTAGATTCCAATGCCCTTCAATGTCATTAAAGTTTTATGCAGAACAGCGTATATAGTCCAAACCATATTCTCAAGAAATTCGTCCACCTGGCCTCAAAGTCAAGGTTTGCCCCTCCTTAGTCTGCAGGCACTCCTTAGAATAGTTATCCTCATTTTATCTGCTAACAAATCAACTCTCAGAGGAAAGCACATGTGCAGGAAGGGAAGAGTGTGACTGTCAGTCAGCAGGGTAGGGGGAAGGTAGAGGAGTTTCCGCAGACACTGGTCCTATCCAACAGGTCCAATGCACTTGACACCTGTGAGGATAAGGATGAAGGCTGCAGGGAGGATGGCCAGAATGCTAACCATGGCACTGTGGAGGAGGAGTCAGTCCAAGGGTGGGAGGATAGAAAAGTTGTAGTCATAGCGGATTCGATAATTAGGAGGAAAGCGTCGTCTGCAGTCACAACAGTTAGGGTAAAGGATATCTCACGGTAACTGGAGAGGAACTTGGAAAGGGAGGGGGAGGATCCAGTTGTCGTGGTTCATGTCAGGATCAATAACACAAGAAAGAACATCACTCCCTTAGCAGGGAGTATCGGAAGCTAGGAACCGAATTAACAAACAGGAACGTGCTAATTGGCATAGGGATAGACAGATCAGAAAGGTGAATGTGTGGCTGGAAGACTGGTGTGGGGAGGAGGGGTTCCACTTCATGGGACACTGGCACCCGTACTGGGACAGGAAGGAGCTGTACCCCTGGGACGGGCTCCACCTGAACCGGAATGGGACCAGAGTCTGAGTGGAAACGATAAATAGTGAATAAGGTTTTAAACTAGAACGGGTAAGGGGGGGGGGGGGGGGGGGGGGGGAAAGGAGAAGATTTGGTGAAAATAATATAAACCTGAAGGTAAAAGAAATAGGAGAGTGAAGTTAAGACAAAGGTGAGTCAGACAACAGATACAGTTATAGAACATAAGTATAAAATGACTTAAAAATAAAGTGAGAGGAACTGGAGGGAGGTGTACAGATGTTCGGCGGAGGTCGCTGCTTATCTTGATATATATTAATGTCTTGGACTTGGGAGAAGAGAGGTATTCAAAATCATGAAGGGTCTAGACAGAGAAGGTAGAGAGAAACTGTTCCCATTGGCGGAAGAGTCAAGAATCAAGGACATAGGTTTGAGTGACTGACAAAAGAACCAAAGGTGACATGAGTGGTTGTGATCTGGAATGCACTGCCCAAGGGGGTGGTGGAGGCAGATTCAATCACGGCCTTCAAAAGGGAACTGGATAAGTACTGGAAAGGAAAAAAATTGCAGGGCCACAGGAATAGGGCGGGGGAGTGGGACTAGCTGGATTGCTCTTGCATAGAGCCGGCGTGGACTCAATGGGCCGAATGGCCTCCTTCCATGCTGTAACCATTCTCTGATTTTATGAACGATTTTTAAAAAATGAAAAGAATTACCTGTTTAGCAATGTGCACAGCATCTGAAACAAAATGGTGAAACTGGAGGCATTAATTCATAGCCAGAAACCAGATAACTGAAACATGGCTACATAAAGAACAGGACTGGCAGTTAAATATTGCAGGATATAACATATTTAGAAAGGCTAGGGAAGGATGAAGGGTGAGGTAGCTGTACTAATTAGAGATAACAATGGCAGTATAAAAAAGGGACATAACTAACATTAAGATAGAAACAGAATCCATATGGATTGAGGTAAACGATAAGGGATCTTTCATGCTAATTGAGGTATTCTACAGACAACCTAATAGTGGATGGAAAGTGAAGGAAGAAATATGTAGGCAAATTTATGAAATGAGTAAAAGACAGAATAATCATAGAAGATTTCAACTACTCCGAAATAAACTGGCAAAATAGGGAAAGGGGAATGGAGTTTTCAGTGTGTTCAGGACTCCTGTTACCCAGTATGCAAGAAGCCCAACAAGGAACCACTGTTGTTCACCATTTACATAAACATTTTGGACTCGGGAATTGGAAGTGCAATTTCAAAATTTACAGATACCAAATTGGGGATATAGTTAATACTGAGGAAAACTGCAACAAAATACAAGATGTTAACAAACTTGTGGAATGGATGTGAAAACAACAAATGAATTTCAATACAGATAAATGTGAGGTGGTGCATTAAGGAGGCCACATACTCCTTGGTCTAAGAGTCTAAATGGGGTAGAAGAGCAAAGAGATCTAGGGGTAGATTCATAAATCATTAATAGCAATGCAGGTTAACAAGGCCATAAGAACATTCAAAGCACCAGAGTTCATTTCTAGAGGAATAGAATTGAAAAGCAGAAAAGTTATATAGGACCTTGGTTAGACCACATGAGTATAGTACACAGTTCTGCTCTCTATATTATAGAAAGGATAGTCATTGAAGGGGGTGCAAAAAAATTCACAAGGATTATACCACAACTGAGAGGATAACCTGCACAGGAAAGGCTGAACAAGCTGGGGCTCTTTTCTCTGGAAAGGAGAAGGCTGAGGAGTGACCTTACAGAGGTCTTAAGATTACAATAGGGTTCAATAGATGTCGAGAAAATGTTTCTGCTTGTGGGAGAGTCCAAAACTAGGGGTCATAAATGTGTCACTAGTAAACCCAACAAGGAATTCAGGAGAAACTTCTTTACCCAGCATGGTGCAATGCAGCACCTAAGGATTCACCGAGTCCATGCCTTCAAATCTCCTTTGGTCTTTCAGAATTCCAGCATTTGGATCGGTTGGGAGGGGTTATTAACTCAAGTACCTCTGCTACACCTACTAAATCAGAATATTGGGTGCATTACAAGAATCGCAAATAAGCTGTTCTTCGGATAACTACTCCCAAGTTTGTTCTTTCTTTGGGTCTGGTGCCAATCTTCCAGTTCAACGATCCTAAGCCCTCATGCAGTGGGCAAATGGAAAAAGTAACCAGTGACATACAATTTTCCTCAGCTGAGCCATCAGGACCAGGAGGGCCCCTGGTTCTATCCTTTGCCGGCAGAGTTGGCCAATCTCCGTAGTAGGGGTGCTATAATTTACCGCCCTGGGAAACGGAAGACATAGGAACAAGAGGAAAAAAAAGCCATTGATCTTACTCCTGACCCTGATCCAGCAGCTTCTGCAGCCAGCTGACATCCAGAGTTACAGCTCACATTTTTAAAACTCATTCATGGGATGAGGGAGTCACTGGCAAGGCCAGCATTTATTACCCATCCCTAATTGCCCTTGAGAAGGTGGTGGTGAGCCACCTTCTTTAACCACTGCAGTCCGTGTGGTGAAGGTTCTCCCACAGTGCTGTTAGGTAGGGAGACAGTGACGATGAAGAGACAGCTGCACAAGGTACTAGAGGGAGGCTATTGCCTGTGGAATCATACCCCAGTAAAAAAAGTCAATACCTTCAGGAGAGGAGAGAAAAGATTGATTGTTGCAAATATTCTTTAATGCATATTGACCCAAATAACAAAAAACCAGTGGAACAAATGATAATACTAACACATACAAAGGAGTGTCTTGGTTCCATTTTAATGTCAGCCCCCCCCCCCCCCAACTTAAACCTATTTAATAGGTTTGAAATGTCAAACGTAAAAATATTACAAGTAATTGCAATGTTACAGGAAATAAGCCATTCTTTTGATCGAGATCTTAAGCAGGATTTTCCCAATGCCTGCACTTCCATATCAAAATAGTAATTTAGCACAACTGACATAGAAGCTAACTTTTCATCATGGGGTCACTAAGCAGCTAGAATAGCTTGCAAACTTCACATTTTATTGCAATGTTTAAACCAGATTGATTTTAACAAATGTCCGCAGAGCAGCAAAGTCCTGAAGGCAGAAAACAGTCTGCAGTAACACAGGCTGTTCACATCAGAACAGAGGGGCTACTCTGCAGGTATATTACTCTTACACACCAATGACTCAAGCACCTTCGACTGTACAACCACTAAAGTTGATGAATGTTTCCTGCCAGCACACTGGAGAACCCAACACCAGGGTGCAGAGATCTAACAGCATGGCAGCACGGGTACATCCCAAAGGTGGATCTAAGGGAGTGTGTTTTCAAAAACTTTCCCAAACTCTCCAACTACTAGCATTCAAATTTACAAACTAACTCAAATAATTTAGTGACAATTGCTAACATCTATAAGAAGCTTTAAACATTTTCTATTTGTATCAGTGAGCACTAGTGAAAAGCAAAGATGAAAAATACACAGCAGCACAAGATTTGCCAAAGATATCGCTGCTTGACAGTCAACCAGTACTGAATTTCCAGAAATGAAATGATTTTGGAGTTAATTCAAACCAAATTTTTTTATCTGAACTATTTTTAAAATGGACTGTGGTGAAACCGACCTGCAAATAAAATTATAAGTTACACATCCAAAACTTGAGTAATTGTTCTTTATTCAGAATTGGAGTTGATGAATATTCTGCACCCATCCCTTTGCCAGGGTTCACCAACATGACACATTACAAACATGATATTTTCAGTATTAAATAAAACTTGTGCATGTTTTATGAATGCAACATCTCTGGATTAGCCAGGGCAACAAGCCAAGTCCATGTGTTTTTACTGTTTCAAGCCAAGCTTCTTCTTCAATGACTCTGGCATCTCAGGAGGAGGTGGGCGAGGAAGCCTGAAGTACACCTTAACCGAGTCATAGATAAACCATTGCAAGGCAGTCAGAGTGCCGATCATAATAATACGGGCAACCAGCCCCTTCCACACTCCTGCAAAACAAAATAAGGTCAAGTGAGTGGTCACATGTTTAACTTGGAAGTGTTGCACATCATATAGAAAGCAGAATATGGCCTACCTTTAGGTCCAAGCCTCTGCAGAACCTGGAAAGCAGAGCTACCTTTCTCCTTGTTCAGCACAGATACCACAGAGTCAGCAGGGTGAGACACCACAGCACAAAATACACCAGCTGAAAGGAACATCATTTCATTAAAAACCATTATGGATGGGACAATTGTTAAGTAAAAAGGACAAAAATTATTTTCAAATGTATTGGAATATTTGAATACAGAACTTCTGGTCAAAAACGCAGTTGGTTCATGTGTCCCACCAGAAGCCGCCCATTAAGCCTGTAGTACCTAAGCCTTGCCACCAGATAGCACTGTGGCACCAGTTGAACCATTTCAGCAGCTATCATGAAGGGGCCAACTACAATTAGCCCTGGACAGGACAGGAGGTGGCCATTCAGCCCATCGTGCCTGTGCTGGTTCTTTGAAAGCTAACCAATTAGCCCCACTCCCCAGCTCTTTCCCCATAGGCCCTACATTTTTTTCTGTTTCAACTATATCTCCAATTCCCTTGTGAAAGTCACTATTGAACCTGCTTCCACCCCCTTTCAAGCAGTGCATCAGATCATAACTCAATCTTACTGCGCAGAAAGAAGCCATTCGTCCCATTGTGCCTGTGCCGGCTCTTTATCCAATTAGTCCCACACCCTAGCAAATTAGTCCCCTTCAAGTACTTGTCCAATTGCTTTTTGAAAGTTCCTATAGAATCTGATACCGCCATCTTTCAGGTAGTGCATTGCAGAACTTAACAACCCTCTGAAAAAAATTCTCATTAGCCCTCTAGTTCTTTTGTCAATTATTTTAAATCTCTGACCTCTGGTTACCGACCCACTTGCCAGAGGCAACAGTTTCTCTCTACTTGCTCTATCAAAACCCCTCATATTTTGAATACCTCTATTGGGTCTCCCCTCAATCTTCTCCTGAGAACAATCTCAGCTTCTCCAATCTCTCATATCTCATAACTGAAGACACTCATCCTTCATACCTTTCTAGTAAATCACCTCTGTACCCTCGCCAAGGCCTTGACACCCTTCCTAAAGTGTGATGCCTCGCTGTGTAAATACATCTCATCTCCCACTGGTTCTATTACCAATTATCTTAAATCTGTGTCCTCTGGTTATCGACCTTCCTGCCAATGGAAACAGTTTCTCCTTATTTACTCTATCAAAACCCTTCATAATTCTGAACGTCTCTATTAAAACTCCCCCTGATCTTCTCTGCTCTGAGAACAATCCCAGCTTCTCTAGTCTCTCCCCAGAACTAGCCTGGTACCATTCTAGTAAATCTGCTCTGCACTCCCTCCAATGCATACTTAACACTCCACATGTTCAAAATAATCACAGTATTTAACCCAGTTGTTTGGGTCAGACAACTCAACATTCACTTGGACAGATATGTGCTGATCAGAGAAGCAGCATGATTTGTAACAGGTAAGTCATGTCTAGCTAACCTAGTTGAATTTTTTGATGTCACTAATGTAGATAAGGGAGCGTCTATGGATGTTATTTAAATGGACTTCCAGAAGGCATTCAATAAAGTTCCACATAAGAGACTGTTGTAAAAATGGAAGCACATGGAACTGGAGATAATCTATTGACAAGGGTAGGGAAATGATTAGGAGGTAGGAAAGAGTAGGGATAATGAGTATGTAGTCCAATGGCAGGGTGTGACTAGTGGTGTCCCACAGGGATCAGTACTGGAGCTTCAGCTTTTCACTGTATTTATCAATAACTTAGACAAAGGAATAGAGCATCTTATATCCAAATTTACCAATTACACTGTTAGGTGGCACAGTAGATGGCAGCAGAAAGTTTAGAGACATTGATAAATTAAGTGAGTGGGCAAAACTGTGACAGATGGAGGTCAACCCAAAAGTGTGAGGTCATCCATTATGGACCTAAGAAAGACAGATCAGAGTATTTTCTAAATAGTGAGAAGCTCGGAACTGTGGATGAGCAGAGAGATTTAGGGGTCCAAGTACAGAAATCACAAAGCTGGTGAACGGGTACAAAAAAATAATTCATAGGAAGGTAACAGCGCAGAAGGCAACCATTCGGCCCATCGAGTCCATGTCTGCTCAATGCAAGAGCAATCCAGCTAGTCCCACTCCCCAACCCTATCCCCATAGCCTTGCAAATTTTTTATTTTCTTTTCCTTTCTATCCAGTTCCCTTTTGAAGGCCATGATTGAATCTGCCTCCACCACCCCCTCAGGCAGTGCATTCCAGATCACAACCACTCACTGCATAAAAAGGTTTTTCCTCATGTCACCTTTGGTTTTTTTGCCAATCACCTTAAATCTATGTTCTCTGGTTCTTGACCCTTCTGCCAAAGGGAACAGTTTCTCTATCTACTCTGTCTAGACCCTTCATGATTTTAAATACCTCTATCAAATCTCCCCTCAACATTCTCTGTTCCATTGAGAACCCCAGCTTCTCCAGTCTATTCACATAACAGAAGTCTCTCATCCCTGGAATCATTCAAGTACATCTCTTCTGCACCCTCTCTAAGGCCTTTTCACATCTTTCCCAAAATGCGGTGCCCAGAACTGGACACAATACTCCAGTTGTGGTCGAGCCTGTGTTTTATAAAGGTTCATCATGACTTTCTTGCTTTTGTACTCTATGCCTCTATTTATAAAGCCCAGGACTCAGTATGCTTTTTTAACCGCTTTCTCAATCTGCCCTGCCAGTTTTAACGATTTGTATACATATACCCCCAGATCTGTTCCTGCACCCCTTTTAGAGTTGTGCCCTCTAGTTTATATTGCCTCTCCTCGTTCTTCCTACCGAAATGTATCACGTTGCATTTTTCTGTGTTAAATTTCATCCGCCATGTGTCCGCCCATGCCACCAGCCTGTCTATATCCTCTTGAAGTCTATCGCTATCCTCCTCACTGTTCATTACACTTCCAAGTTTTGTGTCATCTGCAAATTTTGAAATTGTACCCTGTACACTAAGTCAAAGTCATTAATATATCAAGAAAAGCAGTGGTCCTAGTACCGACCCCTGGGGAACACCACTGTACACCTCCCTCCAGTCCGAAAAACAACCGATCACTACTCTCTGCTTCCTGTTACTTAGCCAATTTTGTATCCATGCTGCAACTGCCCCCTTTATTCCATGGGCTTCAAACTTGATGACAAGCCTATTATGCGGCACTTTATCAAACGCCTTTTGATAGTCCATATACACAATATCAACCACGTTGCCCTCAATGACCCTGTTACCTCATCAAAAAACTACCAAGTTAGTTAAACACGATTTGCCTTTAACAAATTTGTGCTGACTTTCCCTAATCAATCCACACTTGTCCAAATAACAGCTAATTCTGTCCTGGATTATCGTTTCTAAAAGTTTCCCAACTACTGAGGTTAAACTGACTGGCCTGTAGTTGCTGGGTTCATCCTTACACCCTTTTTTTTTATAAAGGGTGTAACATTTGCAATTCCAGTCCTCTGGCACCACCCCCGTATCTAAGGGCATTTGGAAGATTATGGCCAGTACCTCCGCAATTTCCCCCTCACTTGCCTCAGCAACCTGGGATGCATCCCATCCGGACCTGGTGACTTATCTACTTTAAGTGCAGCTAGCCTTTCCAGTACCTATCAATTTTTAGCCCATCCAGTATTTCAACTATATCTTCCTTTACTGAGACTCTGGCAGCATCTTCTTCCTTGGTAAAGACAGATGCAAAGTACTCATTTAGTACCTTGGCCATGCTGTCTGCCTCCATGAGTAGATCTCCTTTTTGGTCCCTGATCAGCACCAACACTCTTCTTACTACCTGTTTACATGCCTGTGGAAGACTTTTGGATTCCCTTTTATGTTGGCCACCAGTCTATTCTCATACTCTCTTTGCCCCTCTTATTTCCTTTTTCACTTCTCTGAACTTTCTATATTCAGCCTGGTTCTCACTTGTGTTATCAACCGGACATGTGTCACATGCCCCTTTTATCCACTTCATCTTACTCTATCTCTTTTGTCATCCAGGGAGCTCTGGCTTTAGTTGCCGTACATTTCCCCCTTGTGGGAATGAACCTAAATCATCTCCTCAAAGGCTGCCCATTGCTTAATTACAGTTTTGCCTGCCAATCTTTGATTCTAATTTACCCAGGCTAGATCAGTTCTCATCCCACTGAAATTGGCCCTCCTCCAATTGAGTATTTTTACTTTAGAGTGGTCCTTGTCCTTTTCCTTTGCTATTCTAAACCTTATGATACCATGATCGCTGCTCCCTAAATGCTCCCTCACGACACTTGCTCCACTTGATTCCCCAAAACCAAATCCAGCAATGTCTCCTTCCTTGTTGGGCCGGAAATGTACTGGTCAATAAAGTTCTACTGTACACACTTCAAAAATTCCTCCCCTTCTTTGCCCCTTTTATTACTATCCCAGTCTATTAGGATAGTTGAAGTCCCCCGTTATCACTACTCTATGGCTTTTGCATCTAATTTTCCTGCAAATTTGCTCCTCTATTTCTTTCCTACTAGTAATTAAAAAGGCTAATGGAATGTTAGCCTTCATCTCAAGAGGGCTGGAATATAAAGGGGTGGAAATTATGTTTGTTATATAAAGCTCTGGTTAGACCCCATCTGGTGATACTGTGTTCAGTTCTGGGCACCACACCTCAGGAAGGATATATTGGCCTTGGAGAGGGTGCAGCACAGATTCACTAGAATGATATTGGGGCTAAAAGGGTTAAATTATGAGACAGGTTGCATAGACTAGGCTTGTATTTCCTTGAATATAGAAGATTAAGGGGTGATCTAATTGAAGTGCTTATGATTAAAGGAGTTGATAGGGTAGATGGAGAGAAACTATGTCCTCTGGTGGGGTGAGTCCAGAACAAGGGGGCATAACCTTAAAATTAGAGCTAGGCCGTTCAGAGGTTATGTCAGGAAGCATTTCACACAAAGGGTAGTGGAAACTTGGAACTCTTTCCCCAAATGATTGTGGATGCTGGGTTAATTGAAATTTTCAAGACAGATCAATAGATTTTTGTTAGGTAAGGGTATCAAGGGATATGGAGCAAAGGTGGGTAAATGGAGTTGAGATACAGATCAGCCATGATCTAAGTGAACGGCAAAACAGGCTCCAGGGGCTGAATGGCCTACTCCTGTTTCTATATTTAATTAGGCAATTGCTAACTAACTTCTGCAACTAACAGAAGGTTAAGGGGAAATTTGATAAGGGTTCAAAATCATGGACGGTTGACAGTAAATGAGAAACTGTTTCCTTATTTAGCAGAAGGGTCAGTAACCAGAGGACAGAGATTTAAGGTGATCAGAAGAGCCAGAGGCAACATGAGTTGTAATGATCTGATATGCACTGTCTGAAAGGGTGGTGGAAACAGATTCAATAGTAACTTTCAGAAGGGAATTGGATAAATACTTGAAGGGAAAAAATTTAACAGTGCTATGGGGAAAGAGCAGGGGAATGGGACTAATTGGACAGCTCTTTCAAAGAGCCGGCACAGGCACAATGGGCCAAATGGCCTCCTTCTGTGCTGTACCTACGATGAACATGGGGGAGTGGAGACAAATTGCTCTGTTTGTTTGCAACAGACATGCTGGGGAGGGCTGCTGACAATTCTGATTTCTTAGAACATTTTACATACATTAGTTCCACCCAATGATGTAGACAGAGGTCGTGAAGATGCAGCCATGCATCATACATTAACTGGTCTACAAAGCCACACAAATGTATACAAACCATAGACGGCTCTCCTAGATGTTGCCAAATAATTTTCTTACCAATATAACCAGCAACAAAAGTCACCACCAGCTGCTCAGATTTGGTACAATCGGCACGAGGTTTGGGCACCACATATTTGTACAGTGCTTCGACTGTGCGCTCAAAGCAAGCAAACTTCATCATTGTGTAGGGGATCTGTCTCATCCACAGAGGGGCAACACCTTTGTAGAATCTGTTGAACAAAGTAACGATAATATACTTGAAGTCTTTAACTTACTGAATCTCATGTCGTGCAGGTTTGAGTTTAGAATGTGTAGAAGACAATCATACAGCTGGAATAATTTTTTTGAACGTCCACTCAGCTTTACATCCATCTCATAACGCACAAAATTGTTCCTTTTTAGATCAAAAGGGGCTTAAAACTGAAGAATTTCAAGCAAGTCCCACCTACTTTTTCAGCATTACATTTTTGGATCTGAGACTTTTCAGTCAACCTTTTTCAGCTCTCATACTTTAGATCACTTGAATCTCACCTCTCTGCCTGCCTTTCAGAGTATCTTTATTAATCTTGATGTCTATTTAAGCTCTGGATGACAAACAGAACGACCAATTATTTTAGGAACTGCAATTATCCTCCATATGCTTTCTCCCATCTTCAATAGGTGGCAGAAATTCTTGTTTTACATTTACGTGAATTTAACCAAAATATGAACTAGTGAACATATTTACAGTAGAAATCTTTGTATTGAACTTAAAGGAATAAAAAGACTGCAATCTAAATGCTAAACTATTTTTCTGCAAATAACTTTTACATATGCAGCATTTCTGCACTAGCCTGAACTACATCTCAAAATTCAAAGAGTTACAGCTCCTTAAATATCCCCAGTTACCAAGACTTCCTGGATTTGAATAATGGTCTGGTATATTTTGTCCATTTCTCAATGAACAAAACTCTCAAGTCTGTTTGTTCAAAGCAGCTTTGCACCCCTCCTCCAGTTTTGCAGACAATGAAACTTGCATAAATTGGATCAAGATTCGTTTTCCTAACACTCCTTATGACAAAGCAACAGAACTTCTACAAACGCTGAAACAGAGAACAGGATATTTTCGTCACATTGCATCCAGAGCCAGAATTCTGCCAAATGTTGATGCAGTTTCCTCGAAATAAAGGCTCTCCTTTCATTTTCAATATTCTGACATGCAAACCAAAACCTTAAAATTGGACGATGTGGGAAACCAAATAGGGCTGCCTGGAACCTGAACAGGACTGATTCTACAGCATTGGGCTCTCACTACCTGAACATATATTCTTGATTGCTTCTTTTTGCTGCAGACATCACCAATGGCTGAAGGTGGTACTGCAGGGGCTAGTGGGTTAAAACCTATTATACTGGTAAGGAGCAGACACAAGCACCTGAATACCAAAGCCCCAATGATCAGAAACATGGTACCTCTAACGAGCATTTTCTCCTATCAGGAGTGATAACGTTACTGGAAACCCCAAGAAACTTATCTGCATTCTACTTTAATTCAGACATGTCTTCCTCTCGTCCACCTACCGTATGTGAGATAGAAATTCTGATTCTCGCACCAGGGGTCATTGTTTACAAGACAAAAATAATTTTAAGACACTAAATAAGCAAAAATTAGTTTTGATGTCCGCAAACCAGCCGAGTCCCAATGGCAGAAAACAGCATGTAGTACACAGGCCGCTCATATTGGAACATGTAAGGCTAATATGCAGGTATGTTATTCTCACACATCAATGACTCAAGCACCTTTGACTGTACAACCACAAAAGTTGCGGATTATCTGGTAACCATACTGGAGAACCCAGCATGGTGCAATGAGGTCTGCCAGCACAGCAAAACAGATATACCCCAAAGGTGGATCTAAGGAATGTGTTGGTATAGTTTTATCTAATGAATACAACCCATACTTACGCCCACAAGCCTTCTTCAGCATACATTTTAGGAGCAGCTTCTCTCAGATTGTTTGCGTATCCTGGTTGGGTCTGAATACGAACCTTACAAGCCTCCATCGGAGAAAGTGCAATATCTGCAAAGAATTCAGCACTGGCAGATGCAGCAAGATACAGAGATGTACGCCACATGTATGCATTTTCCTATAATGAGATCGAGAGATTATACCTTTTCTGAACATTTAAATCACTGGTTCCTAGTTCTCATGAAGGAAAGTTTCAAACTGCACTACTTGCTGAGTACTTTTAAGGATTGATGAGCAAAATAATGACATCATTGCACCACTACTAGCTATATAACAGCAGTCTGCTGGCCAGAATTCTGGCAATTTCTTAATATGCATTTTGCTAATGGAATCAAAGTTGCCCAATTAAGAAATACAAACTTCCTAAAAGCTGCAAAACTATAGAAAAATAAGATGCTAAAGGAAAATACTGCCCAGAAATTTAAAGTGATCAACGTTATATTGTAACTACAGCACAGAAACAGATCATTTGGCCAAACTGGTCGATGCAGGCATTTATGCTCCACATGCTCCTCCTCCCTCCCTACTTCATCTCACCCTATCAGCATATCCTCCTGTTCCTTTCTCCCTCGTGTTTATCCAGCTTCCCCTTAAATTATCTATGCAATTCACCTCAACTACTCCATGTGGGAACGAGTTCCACATTCTCACCACACTTTGGGCAAAGTAGTTTTTCCTGAATTCCCTATTGGATTTATTACTGACTATTTTATATTGATGGCCTCTAGTTTTGGTCTCACCCACAAGTGGAAACATTTTCTCTATGTCTACCCTATCAAACCCTTTCATTATCTTAAAGACCTCTATCAGGTCACCCCTCAGCCTTCTCTTTTCTAGAGAAAAGAGCCCCAGCATGTTCAGCCTTTCCTGATAAGGATATCCTCTCAGTTCTGGTAACATCCTGGTGAAGCTTTTTGACCCCCCACCCGCCAATGCCTCTACATCCTTTCTTTAATATGGAGACCAGATCAGAGTACAATACTCCATAAGAACACACAAAATAGGAGTAAGCCATATGACCCCTCGAGCCTGCTCCGCCATTCAATAAGACCATGGCTGATCATCGACCTCAAATTCACTTTCCCGCCCAATCCCCACATCCCTTGATTGCCTTAAAGTCCAAATATCCATCGATCGCAGTCTTGAAAAGAGCATCCACAGCCCTCTGGGGTAGAGAATTCGAAATATTCACAACCCTCCGCAAAGAAATTCCTCATCAGTCCTAAATCGTCCACCCCTTATCCTGAGACTATGTCCCCTAGTTCTAGACTCTCCAGCCAGGGGAACATCCTCTCAGCATCTACCCTGTCAAGCCCTCTTAGAATCTTTTATGTTTCAATGAGATCACCTCTCATTCTTCTAAACTCCAGAGAATATAGGCCCATTCTACTCAATCTCTCCTCAACCCTCTCATCCCAGGAACCAATCTAGTGAACCTTTGTCGCACCGCCTCTACATAAGGAGACCAAAATTGTACACAGTACTCCAGGTATGGTCTCACCAAAGCCTGTACAACTGTAGCAAGACTTTACTTTTATACTCTAACCCCTTTGCAATAAAAGCTAACATACCATTTGCCTTCCTAATTGCTTGCTGTACCTGCATGTTAACTTTGTGTTTCGTGTACAAGGACAACTAAACCCCTCTGAACACCGTTTAATAGTTTCTCACCATTTAAAAAATTATGCTGTTGTTCCATTTTTCCTACTAAAGTGAATAACCTCACATTTCCCCACATTATACTCCATCTGCCACCTTCTTGCCCTCTCACTTAACCTGTCTATATCCCTTTGCAGACTGTGTCCTCCTCACAGCTTACTTTCCCACCTAGCTTTGTATCGTCAGCAAACTTGGATACATTACACTTGGTCCCTTCATCTAAGTCATTGATATAGATTGTAAATAGCTGAGGCCCAAGCACCGATCCTTGCGGTACCCCACTAATTACAGCCTACCAACCTGAGAATGGCCAGTTTATTCCTACTGTTTTCTGTCCGTTAGCCAATCGTCAATCCATGCTAACATATTACTCCCAATCTCATGAGCCCTAATCTTGTGTAACAATCTCTTGTCACGTTATCGAATTTGAAAACCTATTGAAAATCTAAATTTACTACACCTACTGGTTACTCCTCATCTACCCTGCCACTTACACCCTTAAAAAAACTCATGTCAAACACAATGTCCCTTTCATAAAACCATGTTGGCTGTGCCTAATCATACGATTTTCTAAGTGCCCTGTTCCTATGTCCTTAATAGATTCTAGCATTTTCCCTTCTACTGATGTCAGGCTAGCTGGTCTGTAGTTCCCTGTTTTCTCTCTCCTTCCATTCTTGAATAGCGGTGTTACATTTGCTACCTTCCAATCCACAGCGACCATTCTAGAATCTAGGGAATTCTGGAAGATCATAACCAATGCATCCACTATCTCTGCAGCCACCTCTTTTAAAACCCTAGGATGTAGGCCATCAGGTCCTGGGGATTTGTTGGCTTTTAGTTCCATTAATTTTTCTAAAACTTTTTCTGTACTAATCTTAATTGCCTTAAGTTCCTCCCTCTCACTATTGATGGTATGTTTTTTGTGTCTTCTACTGTGAAGACAGATACAAAATATTTGTTTAACGTCTCTGCCATTTCCTTAGTCTCCATTATAATTTCTCCTGTCTCTGCTTCTCAGGGACTCGTTTGCTGATCTTTTTATGCACTTGTAGAAGCGCTTATAATCTGTTTTTATATTTCTTGCTAGTTTAATCTCATTCAATGTTCTCCCTCTATCAATTTCTTGGTCATCCGTTGCTGGTTTCTAAAACCCTCCCAATCCTCAGGCTTGCTGCTCTTTTTGGGGACATTGTAAGTCTCTTAATCTAATACTATCCATAACTTCTTTAGTTAACTTTTAGTTGGATCACTTTTCCTGTGGAGTTTTTATTCCTCAAGGGAATGTATATTTGTTGGGCATTATGAATTATTTCTTTAAATGTTTGCCTTGCTTATCTAAAGTCATATCTTTTAATCTAATTTCCCAATCTACCTTATCCAACTCGCTTCATAACTGCATAATTGGCCTTGTTTAAATCTAAGACAGAAAATGCTGGAAATACTCAGTAAATCAGGCAACATCTGTGGAGCAAGTTAACATTTCAGGTCAATGACCATTCTTAATAATTCATCTTTGATCGGTCTCTGCTTCTCCCCCTTTCCCATTGATGGTGCTCACCTCTCCACAAGTAAAATACCCACTTCTACATGAGCAAATCAAACAAGTTCATACACAACAGCCAGCGCACTCAAGTAAATGCTCACTAGCTGGCTCCAACTCCTACATAGAAAGATAGTTTAAAAAAAGCTTACTTCACCCAACAATTCACCATAAACGTTCTTGAAGACTTCATAGAAACCAAATTTGCACAGCCCTTGCATTGAATAGCCAATGAAGGTCGGAGCCCATCCTTTTGCTAGGCCACGAACACCATCTTCTTTCACGGTGATAGAAAACCCTTTGAAGATGCTCTTGTATTTATCAGGATCCACCTGGTCACAATAATGTAAAAAAGTTACTTTTTATAATGAACGACAAGTCCACAGCTCCCATCCCAGAACAGAGAACCAGAAACCAACACTCCTGTGGTAATTGGCATAAAGGACACATACTGTAGATATGCTAAATATGTTATAAGTCACAATCAACCCAATCTAGCAAAACTGCATTAAATGGCATGCACACAAATTGATATACTAGCCACTGCTGAGACTCAGCAAATATTTATATCATGTGAATGAATTAAATCTCCTCCCACCTTTCAGGTATGATGGCTGGGACTTGCTGTGCATGGTTTCCATCAGAACTATTTCAGCTCATTGTTAAGATAATTTCAAAGATTCTTGAGAATAGGTTAGACATGTGGTGGAAGAAAGGAGATAAAGAGAGATGGAAACTGGGCAGGCACACAGGATTAGGACAACCGCTTGTTCGTCCAACAGACTGGTTGGGCCAAATGGCGTTGCAATTTCTAAGTAAAGTTCTGATTGCATTGACAAATGAAAAAAGGATGTCACTAAAGCGGTTGCAATTTTTACTCCACCTCAAAGTGGTAAGTTTAACGATCAACCATTTAGAAATCAAGACAGTAGTCATGCATTTATAACCATCAAATCAGACCAAAACACGATGGGCTGAATGGCCACCTGCAGTGCTGAAAATGCCAGCTTGGCTCAGTGCTAAAATCTGAGGCAGAAGCTCATGGATTCAAGCTCCACAGCAGGACTTGAGCACACAATTTAGACCGGCACTGCAGAGCAATACTGAGGATTGCTGCAATGGCGATGATTGAGATGAGATGTTAAAAAGTCAGTCTGTTTAGGTAGACATAAAAGATGTTGGGCCAGAATTTGCTGTCAAAATATTATTGAGGCTACGACACAAGCCGTTATTTATGCGCAAATGCTACAGCACCTTCAGACAAGGGACATCAATGAGTGTATAAATGTGGAAATCCCTGCCGTTAGCTTCACGAAAACAGCATCTCGCTGTCTGCCTCACCACTGAAATGCATTGAACGGCATAAAGTTGTTGTATTTGTGCAGTAGATATGAACTAAGCTCACCACAGGAAGTTAAGTCTTGTCCATTTTAGTTTAAGTATCCTTTTAACCACATGATAGGTGTTAATTACTGTCGGTCAATCTCTCTGGCACTGAAAATTAACTATAAGTGCAGCATCTCATTCCTTCAGGTTTAAATTGTTGCTGGAGATTTTAAAAATGTAATTTTAATAAAAACTTTTCCTTTTCTCTCTCTCCTGATCCAATCTTTCTTCCCCTCTCTCTTTCTGTACCTGATTTGACATTGAATTCACCCACTAACTTACACTCCCTCCTCAGTCCTTGCACTGTTAATTTCACAATCCTTCAATCTCATTGGATAAGGAGGTACACATTTGCTTGGCCTGTTCACTCAGCTCCCAGATGCTGTTGCCTTCATTGCAAAATCAATTCACACTTGCAGAAAGCGGTCACGCAAAAAATGTAAAAACCTACGGGCAGATGCCCTGGCACAGCAAATTATGGCCCGTTTTGTTACTTTTGGAAGAGCAGGGGCATCTCCCAGGCAATCTTTCAGTCACCATCACAAAAATCATTCATCTCATTTGCTGTTTGTGGGACCTCACTGTGCACAAAATGTACATTTGACCACACTTCATAAAGTCATTTATTGGCAGTGAAGCACTTTGGGACCGCTTGAACACTAAAGGTGGTCAAATGCAAGCGGGTTCTTTGTTCTTAGTAAACTCTACGCAAGGCCAATGAACTGCAGAACGTCACCTGTGAATGAAGGAGAGCAGCAACCAACATCTTTCCTTCTCGATAAACACAAGTAAGCATGGAGCATTATGAGCTACTGATTATGAGCTAAGAATCATATGTACTCTGGATTCCATTTATTAGTTTCTTGTTCTGCTTTTGTTTGGGTACCAAATGCTATTTTTTGAAAGTTTATGCCAAGGTCCCAGAAGTGGGACGATCTCTGTAGGTGGCTCTCCCACACGAAAAGTTTGACAAACCACTGATGTAACTACATAGTCACCAGATGGGGCAGCATATTAACATGAAATAGCACAAGGCTCAGCAGCAATAATGGGGGAAATTAGTGGCCAGCTGTCCAGGATAACTTATAAACTCCATGACAAATCCCAATTGGCAGTCAAACCACTGGGGAAAATAAAATACAATCACAAGGACAGCCTAGTGGAAACATACATTTTTCCCTGGTGAACATTTGGCCAACATAAGTGACGGTGACAACTCTAGCTGGAGCATTCCTTTTTAAAAACCTTTAAGCCTTCTACATTTAACAAACCATTATTCTTGTAATTAAGTATTACCATTCTTCCTTCTAACCCACCCCAAAAAAAAATCCAGTCGCCAGAACCACAAACAGTTCTTCAGCCAACGTTAGGCAGGGAACAAAATGGTCACAAAAATAAAATGTTTGATATCTTCTTGCTTTTCCTTAGAAAGGTTTCCTGGTCCGAGGGCTCTGTGGAACTCAGGTACAGCTCATGTTAAAATACAAACCTGGATGCGACACTTCACCAGATCCAATGGCACCACAGCAGCGTGTGTGAGACCACAACTCAGGATGCCTCCAAATCCACACAAAGCATAATACTTCATAGAGCCATACTCGCAGCTGTTTCCTTCTGCAGCACAGTAAAACAAAGACACACCATGCAGTTAATTGGCTGGACATGCAACAGGGGGGGGCTGGGATCCTATGTTAATACAAAACTGCTCAGTACACAGCGGCTCCGCCAGCATCTGCAACAGGGAGACCCCGGGCCTGAGCCTGGCACTCCGCTGGCTGGGTGCTGCCCGTCCGGTACGTGCAGTTACTCCCCCTCTCCGTGCCAGCAGATGCAGACCATGCTCCACACAACAAACCTGAATCCTGCATTTAACCAGATCCAACGGCACCACCGCCGTGTGTGTCGTACCGCAGCTGAGGATTCCGCCCAGGCCACACAAGGCAAAGAACTTAGTGGAGCCATACTCGCAGCTATACTCCTCCTCTGTGTGGGAAAGGAAAGAGGGTGAGAGCGAGCTCCGGAAAACTGGGGGGAAATCGGGGCCCGAGACACTGGAGAGGTAGCTCCTGGCTGGTGGGACTGAACCCCGGGACCTAGGGGAGATGACACAAAACTTGAAAGTGTAGTGAACAGTGAGAAGGATAGTGATAGACTTCAAGAGGACATAGACAGGCTGATGGAATGGTAGACACATGGCAGATGAAATTTAATGCAGAAAAATGCAAAGTGATGCATTTTGGTAGGAAGAATGAGGAAAGGCAATATAAACTAGAAGGGACAACTCTAAAAGGGGCACAGGTACACAAATCGTTGAAGGTGGCAGGGCAGGTTGAGAAAATGGTTAAAAAAGCAAATGGGATCCTGGACTTTATAAATAGAGGCATCGAGTACAAAAGTAAGGAAGTTCTGATGAACCTTTATAAAACACTGGTTCGACCACAACTGGAGTATTGTGTCCAATTCTGGGCACCACACTTCAGGAAAGATGTGAAGGCCTTAGAGAGGGTGCAGAAGAGATTTACTAGAATGATTCCAGGGATGAGGGACTTTAGTTACGTGGATAGACTGGAGAAGCTGGGGTGGTTCTCCTTGGAACAGAGACGGTTGAGAGGAGATTTGATCGAGGTATTCAAAATCATGAAGGGTCTAGACAGAGTAGATAGAGAGAAACTGTTCCCATTGGCAGAAGGGTCAAGAACCAGAGGACATAGGTTTAAGGTGATTGGCAAAAGAACCAAAGTTGACATGAGGAAAAACTGTTTTACACAGCGAGTGGTTATGATCTGGAATGCACTGCCCGAGGGGGTGGTGGAGGCAGATTCAATCATGGCCTTCAAAAGGAAACTGAATAAATACTTGAAAGGAAAAAATTGGAGGGCTACGGGGATAGGGCGGGGGAGCGGGACTAGCTGGATTGCTCTTGGAGAGCCGGCACGGACTCGATGGGCCGAACAGCCTCCTTCTATGCTGTAACCTTTCGATGATTCTATGATGGAGGCCGATGGTCCGCCAGGAGACCCGGCCGCGAAACCGGCTCCTAGAGAGGCGGAACTGATAGAGGTCACCGGGTCACCCGCTCAAGGGCGGCCCTGCGCCTTATCCCGAGGCCGAGGGGAAGGGGCTACAATCCAGGCTGCTGCCGTTCACCCTCACCCCAGGCCGCGGAAACCGGAACCGCCACCTCACCCTGAGGCCTAGAGAAAGGCCGAGTCACCGTCACCCCCCACCCGGCCTACTCTCACCTGGAGCGGCGGCGGCGGCCAGGCGCCGGAGAGCGGGAGCCGCTTGGACGCCGCTCTGTCCTGCGGCCTCGGTCCTGTGGGTCTGGGTCGGGCCGTCATCCGGGACCATCTGGAACCGGGGCGCGTTGAAGGGGTTGGCCCCAGCCAGGTGCAGCACGGAGTACATCTCGGCGGGCGGAGAGAGAGAGAGCGGGAGGCCTCGGGCTCGGGCGGACTCTCGACAAAATGGCCGACAACCGGCCTCGCGCTAATTAACGCGGTCACCGTACACGTCACCGTGACGCGAGAACTCCACTCCCGCCCTTTGATTGGTCGGGAGGGAGCGGGGGCGGGGCCAGGTGAGGGGCGGGGCCACACTGCGGGGAGGGGCGGGGCCACACTGCGGGGGGCAGGGGAGGGGCCACACGGCGGGGGGGGGGGGGTCAGGGGAGGGGCGGGGCCACACTGCGGGGAGGGGCGGGGCCACACTGCGGGGGGCAGGGGAGGGGCCACATGGCGGGGGGGGGTCAGGGGAGGGGCGGGGCCACACTGCGGGGGGGGGGGTCAGGGGAGGGGCGGGGCCACACGGCGGGGGGGCAGGGGAGGGGCCACACGGGGGGGGGTCAGGGGAGGGGCGGGGCCACACTGCGGGGAGGGGCGGGGCGGGGCCACGTGCTGGGGGCGGGGCCTTGGCTCTGCTGCCATGGGAGCCTTGGTGTGGAGATGCCGGTGATGGACTGGGGTGGACAAGTGTAAGGAGTCTCACAACACCAGGTTATAGTCCAACAGATTTATTTGAAAATCACAAGCGTTCGGAGATTATCCCGAGTGCCCGGGTCCCCGGAGCACCAGTCTCTCGGTGCCTGCTCAGGAGATGCTCTTTGACGGGGCGTCACTTCTGCTCAACCGTCTGCGGGCAGAGCCCGAGGTGAGAGGCCGGGGGAGGGTCCCACTGATTGTAAAGGACAAGCTCCTGGCCTTGGTCAAGGTCAACCTGTGACGGGACTTGCTTCCTCTTTTTGCAACAGATTCATTTTGCGTCTGTAATAAACCGTGATTCTCCTTATGGACCTTCTCACTGTCTAAAAAAACTATTTAAATCTTTGTTTCATTCTTTTAGTCCAACAGTCCTCCCACTTTGTATTCAATCAGGAAATGAAGAACATGAACAGAGCAGGCCGCACAGAGATGGAGGGGGATGGGAGGGATAATGCATCACGGTCACATCAGTTTGGGTGAGGCAGGTGCTGGAACCTATAACCGTGTGTGAGCTGGCTCCGGTAAGGGGGCAAGATGTCGGCACTCATTACCACGTTTCAGTCAGGGCGAATGCACTGAGTGGGACTGGAAGGAGGGTGACATTAGCCCTCAGTGGGCATGCTGGGTGGAAAGATCGTCAGATAGAGGAGAGTCGGAGTTGCTGCTCGTAGAAGGCCATGACAGTGCTTCAATGGGCCCTTCGGAGAATGCCGAGAGAGGCACAGAGGGAGCTGTAAGGGTATTCGGGGGAGATTCAAGTCTGGGACGGTGGCAGAATATTACGACGGTTGATGGGTAGGGATGGATTGGGATTGGGGGGAGACAAAGTACCCAAAAGGGGAGAAACGAAAGGTGGCATGACCAGATGATAGGAAGGGGAGGAAACAGGAGAGAAGGGTCAAGAGAAAAAAAGGGAGACAGAAGTAATGGACTCAGGACCGGAGCAGCAGCAAAAATGTGCACGCAGATGGGCACAGAGGCAATTTAGGTTATTTAGGCATGGCAGAGGTTAGGAAAGATAGGCAGCAGAATAGAAAGGTTGTAGTTATAGGGGATTCGATAATTAGGGGAATAGATAGCATTCTTTGCAGTCAAGATCGAGATGCCCGAAGGGTGTGTTGCTTACCTGGTGCCAGGGTAAAGGATATCTCGAAGTAGCTGGAAAGGAATCTGCAAAGGGAGGGGGAAGATTCAGTTGTCATGGTCTATGTCGGGACCAACGGCATAGGAAAGAACAGGAGGAGGTCCCGCTAAATTAAAAAGCAAGGCCTTGAGGGTAGCAATCTCAGGGTTATTACTCGAGCCACGTGCTTATTGGCATAGGGACAAATGGATCAGGAAGGTGAACACATGACTAAATGATTGGTGTGGGAAGGAGGGGTTTCATTTTATGGGACACTGGCACCTGTACTGGGAGAAGAAATTCCTCCTCATTTCCGTCTTAAACGGGCGACCCCTTATTCTGAGATTATAGCCCCTAGTTTTAGATTCCCCTATGAGGGGTAACATCCTCTCAGCATCTACCCTATCGAGTCCCCTCAGAATCTTATATGTTTCAATAAGATCTCCTCTCATTCTTCTAAACTCCAGTGAGTATAGGCCCAACCTGTTCAATCTTTCCTCATAGGACAATCTTTCCATGCCCGAGTGAACCTTCTCTGAACTGCCTCCAATGCAAGTATGTCCTTCCTTAAATAAGGGCAACAGAACTGTACGCAGTACTCCAGGTGTGGTCTCACCAGCACCCTGTACAGTTGTAGCATGACTCCAATCCCCTAGAAATAAAGGCCAATATTCCGTTTGCCTTCCAGATTACCTGCTGCACCTGTATGTTGACTTTTTGTGTTTCATGTATGAGGACACCCAGATCCCTCTGTACCGCAGCATTTTGTAGTATTTCTCCATTCAAATAATATTTTGCTTTTTTATTTTTCCTCCCAAAGTGGATGACTTCACATTTTCCCACATTATATTCCATCTGCCAAATTTTTGCCCATTCGCTTAACCTGTCAATATCCCTTTGCAGACACTTTGTGTCCTCATCACAACTTGCTTTTCCACCTATCTTTGTATCATCAGCAAATTTGGCCACAAGACACTCTGTTCCTTCATCCAAGTCATTGATATATATTGTAAATAGTTGAGGCCCCAGCACTGAGCCCTGCGGCACCCCACTAGTTACAGGTTCCACACAAAACATTGTTAGGAAAAATGGAAGCGCGTGGAATTAGAGGCAATCTATTGACACGGGTAGGGAATTGGTTACCAGGTAGGAGACAGAGAGTAGGGATAAAGGGCATATACTCCAATTGGCAGGATGTGACTAGTGGTGTCCCCCAGGTATCTGTACTGGGGCCTCAGCTTCTCACTATATTTATAAATGATTTACATAAGAACATGAGAAATAGGAGCAGGAGTAGGCCACATGTCCCCTTGAGCCTGCTCCGCCATTCAATCAGATCATGGCTGATCTTCGACCTCAACTCCACTTTCCAGCCAGATCACCATATCCCTTGATTCCCCTAGAGTCCAAAAATCTGTCTATCTCAGCCTTGAATATATTCAATGACTCAGCATACACAGTCCTCTGGGGTAGAGAATTCCAAAGATTCACAACCCTCTGAATGAAGAAATTCCTCCGCATTTCAGTCTTAAACGGCCGACCCTTTATCCTGCGACTATGCCCCCTAGTTCTAGACTCTCCAGCCATGGGAAACAACCTCTCAGCATCTACCCTGTCAAGCCCCCTCATAATCTTATGTTTCAATTAGATCACCTCTCATTCTTCTAAACTCCAGACAGTATTGGCCCATTCTACTCAATCTCTCCTCATAGGTCAAACCTCTCATCCCAGGAATTAATCTAGTGAACCTTCGCTGAACTGCCTCTAAGGCAAGTATATCCTTCCTTAGATAAGGAGAACAAAACTGTACACAAAACTTGGATAAAGGAATAGAGAGCTGTATATCCAAGTTTGCTGATGACACTAAGTTAGGTGGCACAGTAAATAGTGTAGATGGGAACAGAAAGTTGCAAAGGGACATTGATAGATTCAGCGAGAGGGCAAAACTGTGGCAGATGGAGTTCAATGTGGGAAAGTATGATGTCATCCACTTTTGACCTAAGAAAGATAAATCAGAGTATTTTCTAAATGGTGAGAAGCTCGGAACTGTGGGGGAGCAGAGAGATTTAGGGGTCCAAGTACAGAAATCATTAAACGCTCGTGGACAGGTATAAAAAATAATTATAATGGCTAATGGATTGTCGGCCATTATCTCGAGGGGACTGGAATACAAAGGGGTGGAAGTGATGTTCCAGCTGTACAGAGCTCTGGTTAGACCCCATCTGGGGACTGCCTTCAGTTCTGGACACCGCACCTCAGGAAGGATAGATTGGCCTTGGAGGGGGTGCAGCGCAGATTCACCAGAATGATACCGGGGCTAAAAGGGTTAAATTATGAGGACAGGTTACATAGACTAGGCTTGTATTCCCTCGAGTATAGAAGATTAAGGGGTGATCCAACTGAGGTGGGTTTAAGATGATTAAAGGATTTGATAGGGTAGATAGAGAGAAACTATTTCCTCTGGTGGGGGAGTCCAGAACAAGGGGGCATAACCTTAAAATTAGAGCTAGGCCATTCAGGTGTGATGTCAGGAAGCACTTCTTCACACAAAGGGGAGTGGAAATCTGGAACTCTCTCCCCCAAAAAACAAAAAAGCTGTTGAGCGTGGAGGTCAATTGAAAATTTAAAAACTGAGATTGATAGATTTTTGTTGGGTAAGGGCATTAAGGGTTATGGAACCAAGGCGGGTAAATGGAGTTAAGACACAGATCAGCCATGATCTAATTGAATGGCAGAACAGGCTCGAGGGGCTGAATGGCCTCCTCCTGTTCCTATGTCCTGATATTGAACTTTGTCTTTAAACTATATACCTTGTATTGTCCACTAATATCTACTATAAGCCAACCGACTCCCACAGCTGCCTTGATGACACTTCCTCCCACCTGCTTCCTGTATGTACTCTATTCCATTCTCCCAGTTTCTCTGTCTCTGCTGCATCTGTTCTGATGATACCACCTTCCACACTAGTGTTTCCGATATGTTTTCCTTTATGCTCAACCGAGGATTCCCCTCCACTGTAGTTGACAGGGCCTTCGACCGTGTCCGTCCCATTTCCTGCATTTCTGCCCTCACCCCTTCCCCACCCTCCTAGAGCCATAATAGAGTCCCTCACGCCTTCACCTTCCACCCCACCAGCCTCCACATTCAACGTATCATCCTCCACCATTTCCACTACCTCCAGCACGACGTCACCATCAAACATATCTTCTCTTCCCCTCCCCTCCCCTTTCAGCATTCCAAAGGGAATGTTCCCTCCGCCACGCCCTGGTCCACTCTTCCATCACCCCCAACACCTGCTCCCCTTCCCCATTGCACCTTCCCATGCGAGCGCAGGAGATGCAAGACCTGTCCTTTCACCACCTCCCTTCCCGCTGTCCAGGGCCCCAAACACTTCTTCCAGGTGAAACAGCGATTTACTTGTACTTCTTTCAATATAGTGTATGGTATTCGCTGCTCACAATGTGGTCTCTTCTACATTGGGAAGACCAAATGCTGGACACCTCCACTCAGTTTGCAAGTGTGACCCTGACCTTCTGGTCGCTTGCCATTTTAATTCTCCGTCCCATTCCTACTCTGACCTCTCTGTCCTCGGCCTCTTACACTGTTCCAATGAAGCTCAATGGAAACTCGAGGAACAGCACCTCACAGAATCATAGAATGGTTACAGCACAGAACGAGACCATTCAGCCCGTCGAGCCCATGCCGGCTCTCTGCAAGAGCAATTCAACCAGTCCCGTTTCCCCACCCTTTATAGCCCTGCGAATTTTATCCCTTCAAATACTTATCCAATTCCCATTTGAAAGCCACGATTGAATCTGCCTCCACCTTTCAGGCAGTGCATTCCGGATCATAACCACTCGCTGCGTAAAAAATATTTCCTCACGTCACCTTTGGTTCTTTTGCCAATCACCTTAAATCTGTGTCCTCTGATTCTCGAACCAATGGGAACAGCTTCTCTATCTACTCTGTCTAGACCCTTCATGATTTTGAACACCTCTATCAAATCTCTTCTCCATCTTCTTTGCTCTAAGGAGAACAACCCCAGCTTCTCCAGTCTATCCACATAACTGAAGTCCCTCATCCCTGGAATCATTCTAGCAAATCTTTTCTGCACCCTCTCTAAGGCCTTCACATCTTTCCTAAAGTGCGGTGCCCAGAACTGGACACAATACTCCAGTTGTGGCTGAACCAGTGTTTTATAAAGGTTCATCATAACCTCCTTGCTTTTGTACTCGATGCCTCTATTTATAAAACCCAGGATCCCGTATGCTTTTTTAACCGGTTTCTCAACCTGTCCTGTCACCTTCAGCGATTTGTGCACATATACCCCCAGATCTCTCTGTTCCTGTACCCCTTTTAGAGTTGTCCCCTTTAGTTTATATTGCCTCTCCTCGTTCTTCCTACCAAAATGTATCACTCCGCACTTCTCTGCGTTAAATTTCATCTGCCACGTGTCCGCCCATTCCATCAGCCTGTCCATATTCTCTTGAAGTCTATCACTATCCTCCTCACTAGAATAGAATCATAGAAGTTTACAACATGGAAACAGGCCCTTCGGCCCAACATGTCCATGTCGCCCAGTTTATACCACTAAGCTAGTCCCAATTGCCTGCACTTGGCCCATATCCCTCTATACCCATCTTACCCATGTAACTGTCTAAATGCTTTTTAAAAGACAAAATTGTACCCGCCTCTACTACTGCCTCTGGCAGCTCGTTCCAGACACTCACCACCCTTTGAGTGAAAAAATTGCCCCTCTGGACCCTTTTGTATCTCTCCCCTCTCACCTTAAATCTATGCCCCCTCGTTATAGACTCCCCTACCTTTGGGAAAAGATTTTGACTATCTACCTTATCTATGCCCCTCATTATTTTATAGACTTCTATAAGATCACCCCTAAACCTCCTATTGTCCAGGGAAAAAAGTCTCAGTCTATCCAACCTCTCCCTATAAGTCAAACCATCAAGTCCCGGTAGCATCCTAGTAAATCTTTTCTGCACTCTTTCTAGTTTAATAATATCCTAATAGGGTGACCAGAACTGTACACAGTATTCCAAGTGTGGCCTTACTAATGTCTTGTACAACTTCAACAAGACATCCCAACTCCTGTATTCAATGTTCTGACCAATGAAACCAAGCATGCCGAATGCCTTCTTCACCACCCTATCCACCTGTGACTCCACTTTCAAGGAGCTATGAACCTGTACTCCCAGATCTCTTTGTTCTATAACTCTCCCCAACGCCCTACCATTAACGGAGTAGGTCCTGGCCCGATTCGATCTACCAAAATGCATCACCTCACATTTATCTAAATTAAACTCCATCTGCCATTCATCGGCCCACTGGCCCAATTTATCAAGATCCCGTTGCAATCCTAGATAACCTTCTTCACTGTCCACAATGCCACCAATCTTGGTGTCATCTGCAAACTTACTAGCCATGCCTCCTAAATTCTCATCCAAATCATTAATATAAATAACAAATAACAGCGGACCCAGCACCGATCCCTGAGGCACACCGCTGGTCACAGGCCTCCAGTTTGAAAAACAACCCTCTACAACCACCCTCTGTCTTACAACCACCCACTGTTCACTATACTTTCAAGTTTTGTGTCATTTGCAAATTTGGAAATTGTGCCCTGTACACCCAAGTCCAAGTCATTAATACATATCAAGAAAAGCAGTGGTCCCAGCACTGACCCCCAGGGAACACCACTGTACACCTCCCTCCAGTCCGAAAAACAACTGTTCACCACTTCTCTCTGTTTCCTGTCACTTAGCCAATTTTGTACCTATGCTGCCACTGCCCCTTTTGGAAGTCCATATACACCACATCAACTGCATTACCCTCATCGACCCTCTCTGTTACCTCATCAAAAAACTCAATCAGGTTAGTTAAACACGATTTGCCTTTAACAAATCTGTGCTGACTTTCCCTAATCAATCCACACTTGTCCAAGTGACTGTTAATTTTGTCCTGGGATTATCGTTTCTAAAAGTTTCCCCACCATCGAGGTTAAACTGACTGGCCTGTAGTTGCTGGGTTTATCCTTACACCCTTTTTTGAACATGGGTGTAACATTTGCAATTCTCCAGTCCTCTGGCACCACCCCCATCGCTAAGGAGGATCGGAAGATTATGGCCAGTAGCTCTGTAATTTCTACCCTTACTTCCCTCAGCAACCTAGGATGCATCCCATCCGGACTGGGTGACTTATCTACTTTAAGCACAGCTAGCCTGTCTAGTACCTCCTCTTTATAAATTTTTAGCCCATCCAGTATCTCAGCTACCTCCTCTTTTACTGTGATGTCTTTCAATTAGGCACTTTACAACCTTCTGGCCTCAACACTGAGTTCAACACCTTCAGATCATAACCTCTACTCCTGTTTTTTCAGGAAGCAGGTGCTGGTATTGGTTCTGATGTTGCCATTTACACCTCTGGACCCATCTTTTGTTTCTTTACTTGTTCCATTACCACCCCATTTTGTCTTGCACCATCATCCCTTTTCTCATTTAATCACTCCTGCCCTCCACCCTATCACAAACCTTCCCTTTCGTTCTTTCCTCCCTCCCTCCCTCCCTTTTCCCTTGCTTATAATCTGTTAAATCTCTGACTTCTTCCAGTTCTGACGAAAGGTCATTGACCTGAAACGTTCATTCTGTTTCTTTCTCGACAGATGCTGCCTGACTTGCTGAGTATTTCCAGCATTTTCTGTTCTTATTTCACATTTCCAGCATCCGCAGTTTTGCTTTTGTGAAACCTTGTATTTCTACTGTCAATTCTTTTTCAGTATAACGATGTGCTTTATGTAACATTTAGATGTTTTGGACTTACGCTGTATGCTTCTGGAGTGAAGCTGAAATATGCAAGAATTGCAAGTTTCACTGCATTATAATTTGTAGACGACTCAGGTTTTCTCGGAGAAAATACGTGCTTCCCTTGGTGATGGTGGTAGTTTCTCTTTCCCCATTCCTCAGGGTTCCTCTTGTGATGACGCACTAACAGTTTCAAATGCATCGTCCCTGTTGCAAACAAGCGGAATGAAGCTAGATCTAATAAAATCTGTTGTGGGTGGATTTACTGCACCCCCACTTGCCTGGTTTGCAGCAGGCAGGCCCTGGTGTGCCATTGTGAGATTAAGCTGCTCCTTTTAATCTACCTCCTGCCTGTGTACTTCCAGCTGACGGTTACTCTGCTCGTCTTTCTCCTCTTGCAAACACTGCAATCCTCCCTCGTCTCTTTCGTGTCGGGGCTGTGCTTTCTGCCACCAGTTCCAATTTGTGTATTTCAAGTTAGAATGCTCTTTCTTATCTCTTGGACATCAGCTTTATCTGCACTCGCTAATATTCTCACATTGTTTTGTGTTTTTACTAAGATTGGTCCAATTTAATGCGTTAACAGTCTATCTGGTCTCCAAATATATCCCATTGCACTGCCCCCAGTTTCCATAATTTGGGATATTTTCTGAAATTGCTCAACTCTTTTGGAGCATTTCCCTTAAGCAGATCGTTGAAAGCTGAATCTTTACAACAACCTGACCTTGCAAACCTGTACAACCCACAGGATTAACAATTCCCTACTTACAAACATCTTTTTATTTATTCATTCGTGGGATGTGGGCGTCACTGGCGAGGCCGGCATTATTGCCCATCCCTAATTGCCCTTGAGAAGGTGGTGGTGAGCCGCCTTCTTGAACCGCTGCAGTCCGTGTGGTGAAGGTTCTCCCACAGTGCTGTTAGGAAGGGAGTTCCAGGATTTTGACCCAGCGACGATGAAGGAACGGTGATATATTTCCAAGTCGGGATGGTGTGTGACTTGGAGGGGAACATGCAGGTGGTGTTGTTCCCATGTGCCTGCTGCCCTTGTCCTTCTAGGTGGTAGAAGTCACAGGTTTGGGAGGTGCTGTCGAAGAAGCCTTGGCGAGTTGCTGCAGTGCATTGTGTGAATGGTACACACTGCAGCCATGGTGCGCCGGTGGTGGAGGGAGTGAATGTTTAGGGTGGTGGATGGGGTGCCAATCAAGCGGGCTGCTTTATCCTGGATGGTGTCGAGCTTCTTGAGTGTTGTTGGAGCTGCACTCATCCAGACAAGTGGAGAATATTCCATCATACTCCTGACTTGTGCCTTGTAGATGGTGGAAAGGCTTTGGGGAGTCAGGAGGTGAGTCACTCGCCGCAGAATACCCAGCCTCTGACCTGCTCTTGTAGCCACAGTATTTATGTGGCTGGTCCAGTTAAGTTTCTGGTCAATGGAGATCCCCAGGATGTTGATGGTGGGGGATTCAGCGATGGTAATGCCGTTGAATGTCAAGGGGAGGTGGTTAGACTCTCTCTTGTTGGAGATGGTCATTGCCTGGCACTTTTCTGGCGTGAATGTTACTTGCCACTTATGAGCCCAAGCCTGGATGTTGTCCAGGTCTTGCTGCATGCGGGCTCGGACTGCTTCATTATCTGAGGGGTTGCGAATGGAACTGAACACTGTGCAATCATCAGCGAACATCCCCATTTCTGACCTTATGATGGAGGGAAGGTCATTGATGAAGCAGTTGAAGATGATTGGGCCTAGGGCCTGTGAGGTATGCATTTGGGGAAAGCAAACAAGGCAAGGGAAGACACAATAAATGGGAGGATACTGAGAGGTGTAGAGGTAGTGAGGGACCTTGGAGTGCATGTCCACAGATCCCTGAAGGTAGCAGGACAGGTAGATAAGGTGGTTAAGAAGGCACACGAGATACTTTCCTTTATTAGCCGAGGCATAGAATATAAAAGCAGGGATGTTATGCTGGAACTGTATAAAACACTAGTTAGGCCACAGCTTGAGTACTGCGTACAGTTCTGGTCACCACATTACAGGAAGGATGTAATTGCACTAGAGAGGGTGCAGAGGAGATTTAAGAGGATGTTGCCAGGACTGGAGAATTTTAGCTCTGAGGAAAGATTGGATCGGCTGGGGTTGTTTTCCTTGGAACAGAGGAGGCTGAGGGGTGATTTAATTGAGATGTATAAAATTATGAGGGGCCTAGATAGAGTGGATAGGAAGGACCTGTTTCCCTTAGCGGAGAGGTCAATAACCAGGGGGCATAGATTTAAAGTGATTGGTAGAAGGATTAGAGCGGAAATGAGGAAAACATTTTTTCACCAGAGGATGGTGGGGTCTGGAACTCACTGCCCGAGAGGGTGGGAGAGGCAGAAACCCTCAACTCATTTAAAAAATACCTGGATGTGCACCTGAAGAGCCGTGACCTGCAGGGCTACGGACCAAATGCGGGAAAAGGCTGGTTGGCTCGTTTCTCAGCCGGCGCAGACACAATGGGCTGAATGGCCTCCTTCTATGCCGAAAATTTTCTATGATTCTATGATGACACTGCCCTGAGGAACTCCTGCAGCATCGTCCTGGGGCTGAGATGATCGGCTTCCAACTCCTTTGTAACTTACAAACATGTGTTTACTGAACTAAATGTAATCTGACTCTACACTATATGCTCTCTTACATAAAACCAACCCTTTTTCAGCCTGAAGCATCTATTAAATTATAATTATTAAATTGAAATATGAAACATAAGAATTGGGGAAATACTATTAATACTATCAAACTGATTGATCAAAGTCTGTAATTACTCCTTTTAATTACTTCTAAAGAAATGCAATAGTCTAATTTTATAAAAAAACAAAAGTCCCCATAACTGGCAAGGTGAATTGCATGAATTCAATAGGTTTCATAATCTTCTACAACAGTATGTTGAAATAATTGAAAGGCGATGTGGTTAACACATGCCACACTTTATAAATCCTCCACATGACTAAATTCCAGAACTAAAGAACAGCTGAACTTGGAAATCTCCCAGTTTTTAGCACACTACAGATATGGCGTCAATACACTTCTATCTATTGGTAGCAAATTGGGATCAAAGGACAACTTATTTTTAGCATTTGAACTGCAATCATAGTATCATAGTAGGTACAGCACAGAAGGAGGCCATTCGGCCCATCGTGCCTGTGCCGGCTCTTTGAAAGAGCTATCCAATTAGTCCCATTGCCCTGCTCTTTCCCCATTCCCTGTAATTTTTTTCCCTTCATGTATTTATCCAATTTCCTTTTGAAAGTTATTGTTGAATCTGTTTCCACCGCCCATTCAGGCAGTGCATTCCAGATCATAACAACTCGCTGAGTAACAAAATGTTTTCTCATGTTGCCCCTGGTTCTTTTGCCAATCACCTTAAATCTGCGTCCTCCAGTTACCGACCCTTCTGCCACTGGAAACAGTTTCTCCTTATTTACTTTATCAAAACCCTTCATGATTTTGAACACGCTATCAAATCTCCTCTTAACCTTCTCTGTTCAAAGCAAAACAACCCCAGCTTCTCCAATCTCTCCACATATCTGAGGTCCCTCATCCCTGGTATAATTCTAGTAAATCTCTAAGGCCTTCACATCTTTCCTGATGTGCGGTGCCCAGAATTGAACACAATACTCCAGTTGTGGCCAAACCAGTGTTTTATAAAGTTCATCATAACTTCCTTGCTTTCATACTCAATGCCTCTATTTATAAAGCCCAGGATCCTGTATGCTTTTTTAACCGCATTCTCAACCTGCCCTGCCACCTTCAGCGATTTGGGAACATATACCCCCAGATCTTTCTGTTCCTGCACCCCCTTTAGAAATGTACCATTTAGTTTTTATTGCCTCTCTTCATTCTTCCTACCAAAATGTATCACTTCACACTTCTATGCATTAAATTTCATCTGCCATGTGTCTGCCCATTCCTATGTCCTCTTGAAGTCTATCACTATCCTCCTGACTGTTCACTACAATTTCAAGTTCTGTGGCATCTGCAAATTTTGAAATTGTGCCCTGTACACCAAGTCAAAGTCATTAATATATATCAAGAAAAGCAGTGGTCCCAGCACTGACCCCTGGGGAACACCACTGTACACCTCCCTCCAGTCCGAAAAACAACTGTTCACCACTTCTCTCTGTTTCCTGTCACTTAGCCAATTTTGTATCCATGCTGCCACTGCCCTCTTTATTCCATGGGCTTCAACTTTGTGACAAGCCTATTATGTGGCACTTTATCAAACATCTTTTGGAAGTCCATATACACCACATCAACCGCATTGCCCTCATCAACCCTCTCTGTTACCTCATCAAAAAACTCAATCAGGTTAGTTAAACACGATTTGCCTTTAGCAAATCCGTGCTGGCTTTCCCTAATCAATCCACACTTGTCCAAGTGACTGTTAATTTTGTCCTGGATTATCATTTCTAAAAGCTTCCCCACCACTGAGGTTAAACTGACTGGCCTGTAGTTGCTGGGTTTATCCTTACACCCTTTTTTGAACAAGGGTGTAACATTTGCAATTCTCCAGTCCTCTGGCACCACCCCCGTATCCAAGGATGTTTGGAAGATTATAGCCAGTACCTCCGCAATTTCCACCCTTACTTCCCTCAGCAACCTAAGATGCATCCCATCCGGACCGGGTGACTTATCTACATTAAGTACAGCCAGCCTTTCTAGTACCTCCTCTTTATTAATTTTTAGCCCATCCAGTATCTCAGCTACCTCCTCTTTCACTGTGACGTCTTTCAATTAGGCACTTTACAACCTTCTGGCCTCAACACTGAGTTCAACACCTTCAGATCATAACCTCTATTCCCATTTTTTCGGACAGCAGGTGCTGGTATTTATATCTGAAGTCCCTCATCCCTGGTACCATTCTAGTAAATCTCCTCTGCACCCTCTCTAAGGCCTTGACATCCTTCCCAAAGTGTGGTGCCCAGAATTGAACACAATACTCCAGCTGAGGCCTAATCAGTGATTTATTAAGGGTTAGCACAACTTCCTTGCTTTTGTACTCTATGCCTCTATTTATAAAGCACAGGATCCCATTTGCTTTTTTAACAACCTTCTCAATTTGTCCTGCCACCTTCAAAGATTTGTGTACATACACCCCCAGGTCTCTCTATTCCTGGACCCCCTTTAAAATTGTTCCATTTAGTTTATATTGCCTCTCCTTGTTCTTCCTACCAAAATGTATCACTTCACACTTCTCTGCGTTAAATTTCATCTGCCATGTTTCTGCCCATTTCACCAGTCTGCTCTGTCCTCCTGAAGTCTGTTATTATCCTCCTCACTGTTTACTACATTTCCGAGTTTCATGTCATCGGCAAACTTTGAAATTGTACTCTGTATACCCAAGTCCAGGTCATTAATATATATCAAAAAGAGCAGTGGTCCTAATACCGACCCTTGGGGAACACCACTGTATACTTCCCTCCAGTCTGAAAAACAACCATTCACCATTACTCTGTTTTCTGTTCCTTAGCCAATTTTGTATCCACGCTGCCACTGTCCCTTTAATCTCATGGGCTTTAATTTTTCTAACAAGTCTATTACGTGTATTTTATCAAATGCCTTTTGAAAGTCCATGTACACATCAACAATGCCACCCTCATCAGCCCTCTACATTACATCATCAAAGAACTCAATCAAGTTAGTTAAACACGATTTTCCTTCAACAAATCTGTGCTGACTTTCATTTATTAGCTGATGCTTTTCCAAGTGCCAATTAATTTTGTCCCAGATTATTGTCTCTAAACATTTCCCCACCAACGTTAGGCTGACTGGCCTGTAATTGCCGAATTTATCACTCTCCCCTTTTTTCAATAGGGGTGTGACATTTGCAATCCTCCAGTCCGCTGGCACCGCCCCCATATCTAAGGAGGATTTGAAGATTGTGGCCAGAGCCTCCGCAATTTCTGCCCTTACTTCCCTTAGTAATCGAGGATGTATCCCATCTGGACCAGTCACCACACTGAACTGAAGCAGATACAATCCAGGTGTTTATAATTACTGGATCAAATGTCCTCAGCTTATCTTTAAGCCCCATCGGTGCCAAATATGTTTCTGTATTCTTTCTTCATTTTCTTTCTTTCTTCGGTCTCTTTCGGTGTTGGATGACCTCTCAATTCCCATGCACTTCTCTTTTGGAATTCTTTCCCAGTTCTCAGTTCTTTCTAGTCTGTTTTAGCTTTGGACTCTTCCTCTTACTGAGTGAAGGGCCTTAAACCAAAATGTAAAAACACTATCAAAATTCTCGCAATTTTACCCACGATGAATCCTCGTTTATTAAACTAAATGAATCAAAATTAGACAATGTAGTTCAGATTGCCTTTGACTTTTTATTTTTTGAGATACAGAAAAAACACTTATTCCAGTTTCTGTTAATTATACTTCGACAACACGTCTCTCCCTATGACCTCTACTATCAAGAAGGACAAGAGTAGCATGAGAACACCATCACCTCTAAGTCACAGACCATCCTGACTTGGACATTTATCACTGTTTTCATTGTTGTTGGGTCAATATCCTGAAACTCCCTACCTGCCACCGTTATGGGAGCACCATCAGTTCAAGAAGGCCCACCACCACCTTCACAGGGCAACAAATGTGGCAGCAGTGTTGGCCTTATCCCGGTCACAAATTAAAAACACACACACTTGCTGCTATCCTTTTTTTAAAAAAACGTTTGCTGTTGTTCTTTAAATGTTTCCAGATCTTAGTCCAATTCAAGTTCAAGAACAAATGAACTTGCATTTATATAGCGCCCTTCATGACCTCAGGACGTCCCAAAGCGCTTTACAGCCAATGAAGTACTTTTGAAGTGTAGTCACTGTTGTAATGTAGGAAACGTGGCAGCCAATTTGCGCACAGCAAGATCCCACAAACAGCAATGTGATAATGACCAGATAATAAGTAGTGTTGTTTCCATTTACCATCTGCAGCAGGGGAGTACTGGAGCTGCTCTCTTGCAGATAAAAGGGTCACTTATTCTTCTGATTTCATACAGTATTGCTTGATTTCCAAAGATGATGTGCTAAATACTTTTCAGCCCATCTCTACAAGTTCCAAAAATGTTTTTTTCTTAAATCCCAAATAGCAACACAACACAATTCAATTCATCCTAAAGATCCTAATCTTTCATCAAACTGCCCAATTGGTGAAAGGTTTAAGAAGTAATCCCTTGTGATATTTGTTGCCAATATATCAACATTATATGCAGGTTTGAATGCAGGGCAGTCAGTTTATGCCATTTCATTTAAACTGAATGTTATTCCAGCTGTCCCCATATGACAGACCACCTCTCCAAGAGGGGAGTTGAGCTATCTCTTTCCAGAACTGTGCCCCTCTAACCAGCTGAGTGGGCCAACAAGGACTTTTCTTTCATGGCACAAATTGGGACCTCCCCAATAGGAAGGGGTTCAGAAAAGGCAGAGAGCAAAAGTCCATTTGCTGGTCACTCTGAGGTACAGCGAGTTAGAACACCAACACACACCTCCACGTTGATTCCCTGACTTCATACGCACACAGATTTCAATAACTTTGTTTCAGAGACCTTCAGTTTGCTGTATAAATCACTGAAACATTAATATAGATCATGTACCTTGCAAGTTTTTCATCATGACTTCACTAGATAGTGTAAACCATGAGCTGAACATAAGCGGCGAGGTAGAGTGTGAAGATTCTACAAGGTAGGCAATCTTCATTCCAAATCCTCTACACACTCTGCATACTAAAATAGCAGATCTAGGAATTATAACTTGAAGTGTCAGGATTGATCTACCAAATGTGTGTTGCAGTTAAACCTTGCAACCAGTAAGTGGGTGAAGAGATGTGGCTACCTTGCATATGCTATCAATTGAAAATGAACTGAGCTATGCCCAAGGAGACAGCTGTGAACTGGTGGAATGATTTAACCACCCCCTTGGACCCCTTCCCTGCGAGGCGGTAGCAGTGCGGGAACAACAAACTGGTGCAATGGCCCAGGTCCTGGGGTTTTAGATAATATGAGGACAGGAAACAACATGCAGTACATAACCTTGTGTGCATGCTTTGCAAGCAGCTCCCCGGAACCCCTCAATCCTACGGTGTAAGAGAATGTGGAGCTTAAAAAGACAATATACTTATCAGGAAAGGCTGAACATGCTAGGACTCTTTTCTCTAGAAGATAGAAGGGTGACCCAATTGAGGTCTTTAAAATTATGAAGGGGTTTGATAGGATAGACGAAGAGATGTTTCCACTGGTGGGGGAGTCCAAAACTAGGGTCATAAATATAAGATAGTCACCAATAAATCCAAAAGGGAACTCAGGAGAAACTTCTTTACCCAAAGAGTGGTTAGAACGTGCAACTCGCTACCACAAGGAGTAGTTGAGGCGAATAGCATAGATGCATTTAACAGGAAGCTAGACAAGCAGATGAGGGAGAAAGGAATAGAAGGATATGCTGATAGGATTAGATGAAGTAGGGAGGGAGGAAACTTGTGTGGAGCATAAACGCCAGTATAGAGCAGTTGGGCCAAATGGCCTGCTTCTGTGCTGTAGACTATGTAATTCTATTTGATTCTCAAAATAACATAAGAAACATAAACAGGAGGCCCCTCGAGCCTGCTCCGCTACTCAATCAGATCATGGCTGATCTTCGACCTCAACTCCACTTTCCTGCCCGATCCCCATATCCCTTAATTCCCCAAGTCCAAAAATCTATCGATCTCAGCCTTGAATATACTCATTGACTCAACATCCACAGCCCTCTGGATGGAGAATTCCAAAGATTCACAACCCTCTGCGTGAAGAAATTCCTCCTCATCTCAGTCTTGGCCCCTCATCCTGAGACTATGCCCCCTAGTTCTCGACCCTCTAGCCAGGGGAAACAGCCTCTCAGCATCTACCCTGTCAAGCCGCCTCAGAATCTTATATGTTTCAATGAGATCACCTCTCATTCTTCTAAACTCCAGAGAGTATAGGCCCATTCTACTCAATCTCTCCTCATAGGACAACCCTCTTATCCCACGAATTAATCTAGTGAACCTTCGCTGCACCACCTCTAAGGCAAGTATATCCTTCCTTAGATAAGGAGACCAAAACTGTACACAATCCTCCAGATGAAATCTCACCAAAGCCCTGTACAACTGTAGTAAGACTTCCTTACTTTTGTACTCCAACCTCCTTGCAATAAAGGCCAACATTCCATTTGCCTTCCTAATTGTCTGCTGTACCTACATGCTAACTTTTTGTATTTCTTGTACCAGGACACCCAAGTCTCTCTGAACACCAACATTTAATAGTTTCTCACCATTTAAAAAATATTCTGTTTTTCTATTCTTCCTACCAAAGTGAATAATCTCACATTTCCCCAGATTATACTCCACCTGCCACCTTCTTGCCCACACACTTAACCTGTATGTATCCCTTTGCAGACTCTTTGTGTCCTCCTCATAGCTTACTTTCCCACTTAGTTATCACCGTTATTTGTTCCTAAACACATTATATTTTAGCTTCAAACTATTTGTAAAGAGACTAGCATCAGGAACTATCAAATAGTTGGCTAAGCCAAAGCAAAACATTTCCTTGGGGGTTCCAATTGGCCAACATAACCTTGGCAGGAACCCCAGATCAACCGTGTAAACCGTGTAAGCAGCCAATCGGGAGAATCCCTGAGGAAATTCCCGGGAGTGCATATGAATGTGTGGCAGACGTCACCCTGCTTTTCACTGGTTTGCAAGAAAGAAAAATGCCGTTAGCAAGATGTATACGAACTCCATAGTCATCAATATTTTAATCCGTTTATTTCAAATATGAACACTTAGTATTGCTAATAAATAGGCCTTCTAAAAAGACATGGTTCTAGACAATTAAAATACACAAGTCTACATTATGACTGTAAATACACTCCTATAAATGACTATGATCTAACACTAAACAAGGAAAACATCACAAGATAGCAATGAACAGTGAAGAATATCTGTTGCCACAGAACGGTATAATAGTATGTGCCAAGGCTCATGATGTAAGTTGTAGTTCTAGCCACTAAATTCTTTACTGAAAGATGCAATGTTTTTCAAACATATTCTGCTGTAGATGTACTTCCAGCTGTAAGCAGTAATTCAGAAAACTTTTATTCTATTTTAATCCTCATTTTACCAGACCAATACAGTTCAAAGTAACATTATCTGGATCACACCATTACTTTCAGAACACTGATCTTTGACCCCATGCCTAAAGAATAGTCTAACCATGCCTCAAATGGTATAAAAGATTCAACATTGCTACTGACTTCATATACAATCCTTATTGATCACTACTTAAAACCGCTACAAACACAAACTGTAGCGTCACACTGTGGCTTTGTTACCCTCATTATGCCAATTGTACCATGGTCTGTTGCTTTTAAAAGGTGAAGAAAGTCCAACTTTAGAAAAATAGTTTACAAAAAAGTTTGAGGAATCAAATTTTAAATGAGTTGATCTTTACATGGCACAGAGGCCTGATAGAGTCCATTTCTAAATCAGAAGTCAGATGTCCATTTTTGTTTTATTTTACTTTTCTGCCATGATCACTCCCCCCCCACCCACCCAAGTCTCTGTTCCGATGCAAAAACAGAAGTGTGCGTTCAGACCAGTACTCGTGGATGTACCAATGGTTAAGCTTGTCGCACTGGTGTGTTCTATACTGTGTGGCTCACTGGTGACCGTCAGCCGCTGACTCAATGGAACCTTCAGGGATTACGGGGAATGGATTCCCTTTGTTTGTTTCCATGGCTTGATAAACCAAGAACAGGAAGAATGCCACGATGAGGAGCACCACAATCTGTACCCAGATGGGCACAGAGCGCCGGCTTTTACTCTTCTCCAGTTTGACCTGTGTCACTGGCTGGAGTTTGGGTAAAGGTCTCCTTGGAAGTGCATCCTTGAACATAAACTCAATCGGTCTCCCAGCGGCCCCTCTGATTGGTCTACGGCAAGTGGCACTGTGAAGAATCAGGTAGAATTGAGTGAATAAAGCAACATTAGGACATTTTAACTAACAACAGATCTTAAAACTTTCGGCTGCACTTTGGGTAGGAGGTTTTTTTTTTGAAAAGGAGAGCAGTTTTTTGTTTAAAAAAGGCACATAAAAAATACCCCTATATATTTGCTTGATCTCTGATGTTCCCAGTGAGTTGGTGACTCCAGGTTCAATCGCCAGTCTGGGCAAGGGTATCAGTACTACCATCGGCCAGCACATCCCTGGGTTATGGAGATGAGCAATTAAAATTCCGGTTCTCAATCTCTATCCAATGACTCCTGCTGGAAATGTGCAAGTGTGGATATCGGGCAAGGACAGAATTGGGATTGGCTCGGATGGTCCCTACGAGAAATAGCCTGCCGGCACCAACCACTGGGGCTTATAGCCACTTCCACAAGACACCAGAGGATGACAGGCAACTGTGGAACCGTACCCTGTGGGAGCACGGAGAAACCCCCCGGATACCTGTTTTAATGCATTTATTTCAATGTTAAAGTTACTTTTACTTTTAAAAAGAGAAAGGTTCCAGAAAGCTTTTGGAAAATGGAGTTGGATACAAGTTACCATCCTAATCAATGAATGTCACTATTCTGCAGAAAAACACACCCATTATCACTGGAAGGATTTTAACTTCATACACTTACCACTTCTACGATCAAGTCATTTAGTTGAGTCATAATGAATGGAGAAAAATGAAAGGTGGAGGAGAGGAGGAGGGGGAAAGAGGAGGAGGGGGAAAGAGGAGGAGGGGGAAAGAGGAGGAGGGGGAAAGAGGAGGAGGGGGAAAGAGGAGGAGGGGGAAAGAGGAGGAGGGGGAAAGAGGAGGAGGGGGAAAGAGGAGGAGGGGGAAAGAGGAGGAGGGGGAAAGAGGAGGAGGGGGAAAGAGGAGGAGGGGGAAAGAGGAGGAGGGGGAAAGAGGAGGAGGGGGAAAGAGGAGGAGGGGGAAAGAGGAGGAGGGGGAAAGAGGAGGAGGGGGAAAGAGGAGGAGGGGGAAAGAGGAGGAGGGGGAAAGAGGAGGAGGGGGAAAGAGGAGGAGGGGGAAAGAGGAGGAGGGGGAAAGAGGAGGAGGGGGAAAGAGGAGGAGGGGGAAAGAGGAGGAGGGGGAAAGAGGAGGAGGGGGAAAGAGGAGGAGGGGGAAAGAGGAGGAGGGGGAAAGAGGAGGAGGGGGAGGAAAGAGGAGGAGGGGGAGGAAAGAGGAGGAGGAGGAGGAGGGGGAGGAAAGAGGAGGAGGAGGAGGAGGAGGGGGAAAGAGGAGGAGGAGGAGGAGGGGGAAAGAGGAGGAGGAGGGGGAAAGAGGAGGAGGAGGGGGAAAGAGGAGGAGGAGGGGGAAAGAGGAGGAGGAGGAGGAGGAGGGGGAAAGAGGAGGAGGAGGAGGGGGAAAGAGGAGGAGGAGGAGGGGGAAAGAGGAGGAGGAGGGGGAAAGAGGGTATGCTTTGGACCACTGAAAAGGAGCTTTACAAGTGACAGAATTTTATTTGAAAGACTATTGCCACGGGCTGATATCAGTTGGTTGAGTTACTTGGGTTTCATATGGCAGTGTACAGGTGAGGGGAAAGCTGAAAAGGTGGCTCCATAAGGGGAAGGCGAAAAACGCAAATTTGACTCTTAAATTGTAAAGTTGTGAGAACAGGGCACGGCTGAGAGAATGTACGGCAGCATGACAAAACCCAATTAAAATTAAGGTATTAATAAAACCCAAAGATTTCTCCAAAACTTGAATGATAAACTTAACCTAAGAAAAAACAAGATGGCGGCACAAGGCTGAGGGACAGACTGGGCAGAACTTCACCAAGTGGCCAGATGGTGTAATTACAGCTTGATAAGTTTACATAGGCAAAAGCCATAAGTGTGGACACAAAAAGTGTGACAAAAGCATAACAACAGGAAATGTGTGCAGACACAAGATTTTTAATGTAAAAGAAATATAGATGCAACCAATTTAAAATATAGCTGTAAAATTCAGTTACAAATGTTTGTGTCAGGGAGCCATGACATGAGGATGTGGTGCAGTTTGTACTGAAATACAAGTTTAAAACACAACACTGAACTTGAGTGAACTGTATCTGTTGTGAGGCTCTGATGTCTAACGAGAGGAAGTCATTTAAAACATTACATTAAATTGTACAGCTTAATTTAAAATGGTTAACCAATAGTTATACTGAAGTTACTGTGGGTACATAAAGAATAACTGGTTTGGTTTTTTAAAAAAGTTGTTTTTTATTTTAAAATGTTAAAAGCTCCAAGTAAAATTCCAGTTAATCACAGATCTGAGGTCTGTTCCTCAGTGTGACGATAATCACTCACACATATCTACTAAATATTGGAAACATCTCATATATGATATACAGCTTGGTGAGATTCTGAGCCTGTAATGATGGTGAGTCCAGCTGATAGCTCCACAATAATGTACTGACAAGCTCCCATTGAGGCGAGCAAACAGAAAGCAGAATTCATTTGCACAACACATTCCGCAATACACAAAACTGTCTGTTCGGGGATTTCTTGCTGGTGTGTCCTGTTCGATACCACTGACCCGCACTCATTTGTTGTAGTGACAGTATGACTAAATTTCCAAGTTCAATACAAGGTACATGTCATTGCATAGAATCCAGAAAGTAACTCACTGACCAGCATTTGTACACTGATTCGCACCTTCTGAGCGAGTATTTGGGTAGGGAATTGGTTAGGAGGTAGGAGACAGAGATTACGGATAATGTGTATGCACTCCAATTGGCAGGATGTGACTAGTGGTACACACATATACACACACGTTAGGTGGCACAGTAAATAGCATAGATGGCACCTGAAAGTTGCAAAGGGGCATTGATGGATTAAATGAGTGGGCAAAACTGTGGCAGATGGAGTTTAATGTGGGAAAGTGTGAGGTCATCCACTTTAGCCCTAAGAAAAATAGATCAGAGTATTTTCTAAATGGTGAGAAGCTCGGAACTGTGGGGGAGCGGAGAGATTTAGGGGTCAAAGAGCAGAAATCATTAAAAACTAGTGGACAGGGACAAAAAATAATTTAAAAGGCTAATGGAATGTTGGCCTTCATCTCAAGGGGGCCGGAATACAATGGGGTGGATGTTATGTTACAGCTGTACGGAGCTCTGGTTAGACTCCATCTTCAGTTCTGGGCACCACACCTCAGGAAGGATATATTGGCCTTGGAGGGGGTGCAGCGCAAATTCACAGAATGATTCTGGAGCTATAAGGGTTAAATTATGAGGACAGGTTGCATAGACTAGGCTTGTATTCCCTTAAGCACAGAAGATTAAGGAGTGACCTAATTGAGGTGTTTAAGATGATTAAAGGATTTGATAGGGTAGAGAGAAACTATTTTCACTGGTGGGAGTCCAGAACAAGGGGCATAACCTTAAAATTAGAGCTAGGCCATTCAGGGGTGATGTCAGGAAGCACTTCTTCACACAAAGGGGAGTGGAAATCTGGAACTCTCTCCCTAAAAAAAAGCTGTTGAGGCTGGGGGTCAATTGAAAATGTCACAACTAAGATTGATAGATTTTTGTTAGGTAAGGATATTAAGGGTTACGGAACCAAGGCGGGAGAATGGAGTTAAGATACAGATCAGCCACGATCTAACTGAATGGCAGAACAGACTCGAAGGGCTGAATGACCGATTCATGTTCCTATTCTTACCAGCCAACTGTGCTGCGCGAGTGGTTTAGTCATTTCTTTCAAACGGATACTGTTTAAACTGTCTGTAACATTGTGTAAAATACAAGTGTGTTTATATTTATATTTAATTTTAAAATGGCCTGTTTTATCCAGGTGCTAAGAGGACGAGAGTCAGGATGATCAAAAGCATGGTGTGAAGCAGGACATTTAACTGCTAACGGAGTCCAGGGACTCTGGGTGTTATCTGCTTGCAGTGATCAACCATTGTCTGTGTACACGCCTCTAGTGTCCGTACATGTAATCAGTCGATTACTGATTCATTTGTGTGACTTTTTTTGCTGACAACTTTTAAAGCAAATACTAAATGTCCTGATCGCAACTAAATGCAGATTTAAACAGTCACTGCCATCATTCCAAAGAAAACTAGTTGACAGCAGAAGGATTAACATGAAAGTAGTCATGTTTGACAAGGTAATTTATCTAATAGAATCCTCTCATTATATTAAAACAGCCACTGGCATCACATCAAAAAAACTAGTTGACAGTAAATGTATGAAAGTAGTTATGTTTAATAAAGTCCGTTACCTGACTGAACCCTCTAGTTATACTACACTATACACACCATATTTATATATGAATGAAGTAGAAAAAAAATTCAGTGGCAATCTTTTGTACTAAAATGAATATTCAAAATAGAATACCGTAACTATAATTTATAAGAACATGAGGGAAAGGAGCAGGAGTAGGCCATTCGGCCCCTCGAGCCTGCTCCGCCATTCAACGAGATCATGGCTGATCCGATTTTTACCTCCACTCCACTTTCCCGCCCTTTCCCCATATCCTTTGACTCCCTTGCTGATCAAAAATTTGTCTAACTCAGCCTTGAATATTTTCAGTGACTCAGCCTCCACCTGCTCTTTGGGGCAAATAATTCCAAAGGTTCACAACCCTCAGAAGAAATTTCTCCTCATCTCTGTCTTAAATGGGCGACCCCTTATTCTAAGACTATGCCCCCGGTTCTAGATTCCCCTATGAGGGGAAACATCCTCTCAGCATTTACCCTGTCAAGCCCCCTCAGAATCTTATATGTTTCAATAAGATCTCCTCTCATTCTTCTAAACTCCAGTGAGTATAGGCCCAACCTGTTCAATCTTTCCCCAAGAAAACCTTCCATACCCAGAATCAACCTAGTGAACCTTCTCTGAACCGCCCCCAATGCAAGTATGTCCTTCCTTAAATAAGGGGACCAAAATTGTAAGCAGTACTCCAGGTGTGGTCTCACCAGCACCCTGTACAGTTGTAGTATGACTTCCCTGCTTTTATACTCCATCCCCCTTGAAATAAAGGCCAATATTCCGTTTGCCTTCCGGATTACCTGCTGCACCTGTATGTTGACTTTTTGTGTTTCATGTCCGAGAACACCCGGATCCCTCTGTACCGCAGCATTCTGTAGTATTTTTCCCATTTATATAATATTTTGCTTTTTTATTCTTCCTACCAAAGTGGATGACTTCACATTTTCCCACATTATAATCCATCTGCCAAGTTTTTGCCCACTTGCTTAACCTGTCCCTTTGCAGACACTTTGGGCCCGAATTTAGCAGGCCTGCGGGTTCCCAGCGGGTGGTCCTCCGGGAGCGTGGCCAACACGCTCGGCGAAATTAGTGGGTTGCCCGCGCGATCGTAGCAGGCAACCCACTAATAGGAATCAATTACCTGCTCCTCCGGGGTCCACGGCGCTGGCCTGCGCGTCGGTCGGGCTGCGCATGCGCAGTACGATCTGTCAGCTGGAGGCTCTCTAGTTAAAGGGGCAGTCCTCCACTGACAGATGCTGCAACCAATGGGACAAATTACAGCATGGAGCAGCCCAGGGGGAAGGCTGCTCCCAGTTTAATGATGCCTCACCCCAGGTATCATCAGATGGGGTGAGGAGGAGGAGGAGGACACAGATCTTCCCCCCGGCGGGCGGGAGGAAGCGGTCTGCCTCTGCCACCAAGGCCTGGCTCGAGGTGGCAGAGGGGGTCACCTGCGCCACCAACATATCGCCCACCTGCATACAGTGCAGGCGGCGCTGCAATGACCTAAGTAGGTCAGCCGCAGTGAGAACACGAAGTCTTTCCCCTACACTCCGTCTGCCACAACACTGCCCCCAACCCCACATCTCCTTCGGCACCGCCAACACTATTCTGTCACATCACCCTTCATACCCACTCACACCCCATCCTCATCTTACCTCCACCTACTTACCTCGCCAGTACTCACCCTGCCACTAACACGCAACCCAATCCTCATACAATCTCATTGCTCCATCCCATACTCACCCTCTCGTGCATCTCCCTCACGGCCAGCCTCACTCAACCTGCCACCACCTGTGCTGCAGCCACAGGGCATGCATCACATATGTGCAGTAGGCAGCGTAAGGCAAACGTCTCGTCAGCATGAAGGGGGTGCACAAGGGTGTCTGAGGGTTTGTCATGGGTGTTACCCATATTGAATTTCAGAGCAACAAACAGCACACATTATATTGACACCACCACTGCCATGTCTCCGCGAATCCTGTCCGTTGTGTCCAATAATGCCCGCTCCTGGGTATCACTATGAGGACCCACCACTGATGCCACCCATCGTGTTACTGCAGAGTAGGTGCAGGTGTATTTGCAGGGCTCGTCCGCGCAGACGACTGAGAGACATCGGCGGTGTAGCCGGCTGCACCCTGGAAGGATGCGGAGGAGAAGGTGTGGAGGGCAGTGGTGACTTTGCCAGCGACAGGTAAGCAGTTGGTGCTGGGGCCAGCCAGGAGCAGCTCGGCATGAAAGACGCTGCAGATCTCCACGACTACATGTCGAGCGAATCTGCGCCTCCCTGTGCACTGCTGCTCGGAGAGGTCCGGGGAGCTGCGCCTCGGTCTGTGGACCCTGTGGAGAGGGTAGTGCCCTCTGCGACGCGTCTCTCTCTGCGGTAGCCCTCCCTCCTGCTGTGCAGGTGGGCGTCCAACAACACCGTGTTGGGGGGATCCACGTCTCTGCGGCGGACGGCGTGGACTGCGAGGCTGCTGGTGCTGGTCATGCTCTTCGTCCTCCGAGGGTCTCCACACACCACCCAACTGGCAGGTGTTGGTCTGAGGGGTTGTGCAGGGTAGGTGTGTGGTTCCTCGGACTGGGGCTGTGGTTTCGTGTCGGTCTGTCCTCTGGCTTGGCGGGGGGTGGTGGAGGGCAGGGGTTGCCCTTTGTGACGCGGTGGCCTCCTGCGTGGGTGACGGCTCTCCCCCGTGGAGCGCACCTTGGCACCTGCCACAGGCTGCTGGCTGCAATACGCCTGGTTGGAGGGAGACTGTTTCCCCCAGTGTGGGAAACTCACTGCCTTGAACCGAAAATCCCACACTTCCTCTTTTGACAGCTGCTTCAGCTCATTAACTGACCACAACGAGCAAGGTAAGTACTCTCAAGTGGAACCCCGCTGGCTTTAATTGCCTGCGGGATTCCCACCAGCGGGGCTTGCGCGCGCAGCCCCGCATGTCAGCGCGGTACCGGAAGTGGCCGGGATTTCGTCGCGATCCGGTCACGTGACCGGATATCGGGATTTTCGGGGCCACCTCGCTGGGAACCCGCCGGAAACACGATCCTAAAATCGAGCCCTTTGTGTCCTCATCACAACTTACAAAGATAGGTGGAAAAGTACCAGCAGCAAATTTGGTCATAGTGCACATGCTTCCTTCATCCAAGTCATTAATATATATTGTAAATAGTTGAGGCCCCGGCACTGAGCCCTGCGGCACCCCACTAGTTACAGATTGCCATCCTGAAAATGACCCTTTTTATCCCGACTCTTTGTTTTCTGTTAGTCAATCCTCTATCCATGCTAATATATTACCCCCAACACCATGAGCTCTTGCCTTGTGCAGTACCCTTTTACGTGGCACCTTATCGAATTCCTCTTGGAAATCCAAATACACTGCATCCATTGGTTCCCCTTTATCCACCCTGCTCATTACTTTCTCAAAGAACACTAATAAATTTGTCAAACACGAATTCCCTTTCATAAAACCATGTTGACTCTCCTTGATTTTATTTTGAGTCTCTAAATGTCCTGCTACTACTTCCTTAATAATGGATTCCAGCATTTTCCCAATGATAGATGTTAGGCTAATTGGCCTACAGTTACCTGCTTTCTGTCTCACTCCCTTCTTGAATAGGGGTGTTACATTTGCGGTTTTCCAATCTGCTGGGACCTTTCCAGAATCTAGTGAATTTTGGAAGATTACAACCAATGCATCCACTATCTCTGTAGCCACTTCCTTTAAGGCCCTCGGATGCGAGCCATCAGGTCCAGGGGACTTGTCAGCCTTTAGACCTATTAGTATGCCTAGTAATTTTTCTCTTGTGATAGTGATTGTTTTTAGAACCTCCCTCCCCTTTTGACAGATACAAAATATCTGTTCAATGCCTCTCCATTTCCTTGTTTTCCATTATTATTTCCCCGGTCACATCCTCTAGGGGACCTATACTTACTTTAGCTACTCTCTTCCTTTCTATATACTTGTAAAAGCTCTTACTGTCAAATTTATCTAATGATGTGGAAGCTACATCATTAGATAAATTTAAAACAGAAATAGACAGTTTCCTAGAAGTAAAGGGAATTAGGGGTTATGGGGAGCGGGCAGGAAATTGGACATGAAGCTGAGTTCGGATCGGTCAATGCCCTGTGGGTGGCGGAGAGGGCCCAGGGGCTATGTGGCCGGGTCCTGCTCCGACTTCTTGTGTTCTTTAGATTTGTGGTTGGGATCAGATCAGCCATGATCTTATTGAATGGCGGAGCAGGCTCGAGGGGCCGATTGGCCTACTCCTGCTCCAATTTCTTATGTTCTTATGTTTATATTCCTTGCTAGTTTACTCTCAATCTATTTTCTCCCTTTTGTTGGTTTCTAAAGTTTTCCCAATCTTCGGGCTTACCAGTAATCTTTGCCACATTGGATGCTTTTTCTTTTAATTTGATACCACCCTTAACTTCCTCAGTTAGCCATGGTTGGTTCACCCTTCTCGTGGAGTCTCTCCTCTTTACTGGGATATATTTTTGTTGAGAGTCATAAAATATCTTTAAATGCCTGCCACTGCTTATCCACCATCATACCTTCTAATCTGTTTTCCCAGTCCACTTTAGCCAACTCTGTCCTCATGCCATTATAATTGCCCTTGTAATTGAGGTTTAATACAGTAATTTCAGATCCAAGGTCCTCACTCTTAAACTGGATGTGAAATTCCATCATATTATGATCACTGTTTCCTAAGGGATCCTTTACTTTGAGGTCATTAATTAATCCTGTCTCATTACCCATTATCAGATCTAAAATGGCCTGTTCCCTGGTTGGTTCCACAACGTATTGTTCTAAGAAACAGTCCCGAATACACTCTACGAACTCACCCTCAGGGCTATTTTTACCAATTTGATTTGTTCAATCTATATGAAAGTTAAAATCCTCCATGATTATTGCATTACCTTTTTTACAAGCTCCAATTATTTCTTGATTTATATTTTGCCCTACAGTGTAGCTACTGTTAGGGGGCCTATAGACTACTCCCAACAGTGATTTCTTATCCCCACCCAAATTGATTCTACATCTTGATCTGAGCCAAGATCATTTCTCACTATTGTACTAATTTCATCCTTTATTAACAGAGCTACCCCACCACTTTTTCCTTTCTTCCTATCCTTCTGAAATGTCAGATACCCCTGAATATTCAGTTCCCAACCCGGGTCACCTTGCAACCATGTCTCTGTAATGGCAACGAGATCATACCCATTCTATACTTGAATATGAAGGACTGCTGTAAAGAGACTACATTTTAGGTATAGTAGACTTTGAATTTTTTGTGGTACAACTGAGTGGTCGCCATAGCAACCAGCTCCCAAATGGGGTACTGAAGAATATCGAAGGAACAGCGACCCCTTATCCTACCTGATCCCTGTAGGTGTTGGTGCCTGATTGGGGAACATTTCTTCCAGCAAACTGTCCTTCACTATTTCTTTTTGTTCCACCTATAAAATGAAAAATCATCAACATAAAGCTTTCGCTACAAGTCTGGTTGTGGCGAGTGACTTTAAAACAATAGAAACAAAAGACCCACAGCTCCAGAGGGAGGTGCAATTAAGGAAAGAGAGCGAGTCCACTCTGTGCGGTGCAGAAGTTAGCAACTTCCCTGTTTTTTGCTCTGCATCCTCGTTTGTCGGGATAGCTCGTTACGTGGTGCACAGCAGTTCAGCAGCTCCTCTGCTCCTTGTTTCTCCTGCATTTATTCAGATTTGCACGAGTTACACCCCACACCACTCAGGCATTTTGGTGCAAGGAGAAAACAAAATCAAACCACTATACCTCTAACAAAGCGGTGTTCAACAGCTGCCCGTTTACAGAACTAGTATTGGGCATGGCAGTTGCAACTGCCAGACAGCTTGAACCTCTTCCATTTTTCTGCAGCAAAATATAAATATATATGTCATCAACACTTCTGAAAGATATAACCACTTCATGTAGAGTCTTTAGTTAAGTGATCACCAATGGGTTGCCAAAGACCACAGCCTGCTCTCCCTGAACTCCTACGCACTACCACAGCATTCTAAACTCAAAGGTCTCAATCTCTATTCCACCTTAGTTCCAGTGTCCTCTATATAATTATCTCCAATCCCAGCAGAAAGACTGAACACATTTATACAGGAGAATGTATTCAAAACAAAACGCAAACAAAAAAAAGCACACACACATCCTAGCAAGGTTAGAGAAATTAAAGTAAGAGAACAGCACAAAAAATAAAACAGTCCAAAGTTAAAAGGATAGATGATGAAAATAAAGGAAACAAGGATCGCACACAGTTAATTCTTCAACACCCAACTTGAACTTCTAACAAAAAATTAAAAGGGTACTTACTAGAAATGGTTTCAAGGTTACTAAGTGATCCTGAAACTGGAATCATTGACAGGTTTCCCTACTTGCTTTTAAGTGGTTACCTGTCAATCACAGTTAAACATTTAAGTCCCTAAAAATTGACAAAGAGTTTACTGAAGAGCCTGAAACATCACAGCCTACCATTCAAGTACAGGAAAAATAAACTGTGAAGCTTTACAGTGCCCAAACCACTAACAAACAAATAAATGGTGACAGGCTGGAAACTAACATTTCACCAACAACATCTTACACTGGGCAAAACAAGGAGACAGGAAGGAAACACATCTGTAAATGAATTTAAGTCAGGACAAAATATCAAATATAACCTTGGGAGTTCCAGAGAAACAAGAAAGAACGGTATTTAAGTGATGCAAGTATCTGGTGCAGTTCAGTGATGTTACACTCAAAGGTAGGATCCAATTCATCTTCAGTCAGATTCACATCTCCCACCCACTATTTGGCACAGCAAGATAAAAGGATTCAGGTTAATTTATACAGAGCAGAGAAATGGATTGGTATCAATTTCTGAATTTTGCCACCATTTTCAACAGAAAACACCGAGAATTAATGCACAGTTTTAAAACAAACTTATTCTGAATTTTCAAAAAAATTGACAAAAATTTAAGGGGCAACCAATTTTCAACTATAATGACCATTAGGAATCAGGACAGGAATTCCCTTTTCACCAGTCCAATTAGATTTGAAGTGGTTACAATTACATATCAGATATAATTGCTAATATGAAAAGAATCAAAGTATTACAGTGCAAAACGGGTTCATGAATAATGATTTTGCCAAGTAATTTTATTCATTTAACCATTCGATTCTTTTATCTGTCTTAACTGTTGTACCAAGTTTGGATTAAAATTACAGTGCTGTAAAAACATTCTAAATTAGAAGCATCACAAAGCTTGAACATTAGCACCTCCTGAGCTAGTTTTCCCACCTAAACAAAAGCACCTGGCACATTGATTGTCAAAAAAGTGTTTGGGCCCTAGTGTCTATGAGGCATCTACCCAACAATGTGGAAAATTGCCCAGGTATGTCCTGTCCATAAAAAGCAGGACAAATCCAATCCGGCCAATTACCGCCCCATCAGTCTACTCTCAATCATCAGCAAAGTGATGGAAGGTGTCGTCGACAGTGTTATCAAGCGGCACTTACTCATCAATAACCTGCTCACCGATGCTCAGTTTGGGTTCCGCCAGGACCACTCGGCTCCAGACCTCAATACAGCCTTGGTCCAAACATGGGCAAAAGAGCTGAATTCCAGAGGTGAGATGAGAGTGACTGCCCTTGACATCAAGGCAGCATTTGACTGAGTGTGGCACCAAGGAGCCCAAGTAAAATTGAAGTCAATGGGAATCAGGGAGAAAACTCTCCAGTGGCTGGAGTCATACCTAGCACAAAGGAAGATGGTAGTAGTTGTTGGAGGCCAATCATCTCAGGCCCAGGACATTGCTGCAGGAGTTCCTCAGGGCAGTGTCCTAGGCCCAATCATCTTCAGCTGCTTCATCAATGACCTTCCCTCCATCATAAGGTCAGAAATGGGGATGTTCGCTGATGATTGCACAGTGTTCAGTTCCATTTGCAACACCTTAGATAATGAAGCAGTTCGTGCCCGCATGCAGCAAGACCTGGACAACATCCAAGCTTGGGCTGATAAGTGGCAAGTAACATTCACGCCACACAAGTACCAGGCAATGACCATCTCCAACAAGAGAGAGTCTAACCACCTCCCCTTGACATTCAACGGCATTACCATCGCCAAATCTCCCACCATCAACAACCTGGGGGTCACCATTAACCAGAAACTTAACTGGACCAGCCACATAAATACTGTGGCTACAAGAGCTGGTCAGAGGCTGGGTATTCTGTGGCGAATGACTCACCTCCTGACTCCCCAGAACCTTTCCACCATCTACAAGGTACAAGTCAGGAGTGTGATGGAATACTCTCCACTTGCCTGGATGAGCGCAGCTCCAACAACACTCCAGAAGCTCACCACCATCCAGGACAAAGCAGCCCACTTGATTGGCACCCCATCCACCACCCTAAACATTCACTCCCTTCACTACCGGCGCACCGTGGCTGCAGTGTGTACCATCCATAGGATGCACTGCAGCAACTCACTAAGGCTTCTTCGACAGCACCTCCAAAACCCGTGACTTCTACCATCTAGAAGGATGAGGGCAGCAGGCACATGGGAACAACACCACCTGCACGTTCCCCTCCAAGTCACACACCATCCTGACTTGGAAATATATCGCCGTTCCTTCATCGTCGCTGGGTCAAAATTCTGGAACTCCCTACCTAACAGCACTGTGGGAGAACCTTCACCACACGGACTGCAGTGGTTCAAGGCAGCAGCTCACCGCCACCTTCTCAAGGGCAATTAGGGATGGGCAATAAATGCTGGCCTTGTCAGCGACGCCCACATCCCATAGTAGGCAATTTTCACTCCCAGACAAAAACGCTTATTAAAAGAGCTCAACGCATTGGCTTTAGCGAGCCAGTACAACACTTAAATCAATAAAGCCAGGCTTTTGCACTTTATTTAATCGTTAGTTATTCATTTATCATTAGAATAGAAAAGGGATTTGAGCATGGAGATTTTATTCCTTTATCAGTTATTCATTTAAGTGGGTTTAAGTGTAGCAAAAAAAAAAAACTGCAAATGCTGTAAACGTACAGGTCAGTCAGCCTTTATAAAGAGCATTGAATGAGTCAGGTGTCTATCCTTTGGAATGGTATACATCTCAAGCAATAACCTGTGTCTCTGCTATATAGACGCTGACTGATTTGCTGTGCATTTCTAGCATTTTCTGTTTTTATTTCAGAATGTACAAGTAGCCTTTTTAACAGGTTGCAGACCAAGTAATTGTCCTGGTCAATAGTTATCCCTCAACCAACACCTAAAAAAAAATGATCTGGTCATTTAATTGCTGCTTGTGGGATCTTGCTGTGTGCAAATTGGTTGCCGCATTTCCTTCATTACAATAGTGACCACACTTCAAAAGTACTTCACTGGTTGTAAAGCACTTTGAGATGTCGTGGGGTTGTGAAAGGCAATATAGAGATAGCACTGGTAGAAATCTGCACTTACCCCTGTTGTGTGAGCCACCTGTGTAATATATCCATTAGTGGATTACACTCTATGTATAGATAATCTACCAGTCACTGTATGATGTGTATATGTTTATAGCCTAAAAATTTCTCAGGTTACCACATGAATGCTCAATCGTATTCTAATGACATTCCTCTCTGCTATTTTAGCAGAAGCGTCAATTCCATTAAAATAAGGTGAATACCTGCTAAGATAACAGAGGAATATCACACGAATGCATTCACTGTTTGTCTATTAAGATCACCAAGAGTCATTTCTAGGCTCGTAAGCCCTATTACACCTTCCAGCAGCCAAATCCCAAGTGTTTAAAAACTACTCAGTTCTGTGAAAGCATCTTCCATTTGCCTGAAATAATTACCGAACTGTACTCAAGAGAATCTGCTACTTGGGAATTGCTCTATCAAATAGTCCAATTGCAACTACCAAGAATTTAGTGCCATATTAAGACTTCTGTAAAACAATTTTGATTCTCTTAAATACACAATCTTTTTTTAAAAACAAACTGCTGCAAGATAGCTGAATGAGAGTTTATTTCACACTTTCATTCACAGATTTCACAGGATGTCAAACTTGGACCGCACAAAATTTTTTAAAATCCACTATACAAATCTGAATACAATCTACTCAATTCAAATTATCTGAAAGGTCAATTTTTTTCAGCACTAAATTCCCATTCTGTTGTTATTTATGTTACTCAATTCAAATTATTAGATAATCAATTTTTTAACAACTTGAACTTATATAGCGCCTTTAACGTAGTAAAACGTACTAAGGCGCTTCACAGGAGCATTATCAGACAAAATTTGACACCGAGCCACATAAGGAGATATTAGGACAGGAAGAGGTTTTAAGGAACGTCTTAAAGGAGGAGAGAGAGGCGGAGAGGCTTAGGGAGGGAATTCCAGAGCTTAGGGCCTCGGCAACTGAAAGCACGGCTGCCAATGGTGGAGCGATTAAAAATCGGGGATGCGCAAGAGCGCAGAGATCTGGGAGGGTTGTAGGTCTGGAGGAGGTTACAGAGATAGGGAGAGGTGAGACCATGGAGGGGTTTGAAAACAAGGATGAGAATTTTTAAGCATAAAAATGATGGAATTATCAGGAATAGAATGTATAGAATTTTGTTTAAAACTGTATTTGGTTTTTGACAGTGAAACAATCAAGACTGAAAATGTTATGGAAGAAACCATCCAAATCACTTACCCGACTGTACTCTGTTTTTCTTTGCCTGGTTATTACAGGAGTCTTTGTCTTGCTTGTAAACAGCTCCTTCTTCTCAATTATCTCTGAATATTCAAAAGATAAGTACAAAGGAATGTTACTCACTAAGTTCATGAGCTGCTCTCTGATCACAAAAACAGTCCAATGTACAGTGTGCTGGTGCCCCAACATATGTAGTGCTACTAGTTTCTAATCCTGACCTCACTATCACATGGAGTGGGAAAAGAAGCAGAATCATAGGGACCGATTCAGTCGAACCTGGGACCCGAGTAACTAACAGGCAGAATTATAAAAGAACATTTAATTGACACAAAATTGGTAGTGTTAATGTAAACTGGGGAGATGGGAAAACTTGTAGTAATGCGTTGCTATATCCAATTAAAACTCAGTTTGTTTTATGGTATCTGCTTATCAAATTCAAAAGCAATATGAACTCTCAATGCTCGATGCTCAGGTTACAATGTTTTTTTTAAAAAAGGCACCATAAAAGTAATAGTAAAAATGGAAATTACCAAGCATCAGTCGCCCAAAGCAAAATTTGTACCTTGATTTTGTGATATGTAATCCAAGAGTATTATAGCAAACATATTTACACAGAGCTAGGTGGGTCATTGTGGGCTGTGCCACCCATTCACATTAAATTGGCCTAAGACTTTTTTTTTTACCTCTCCCAGGAGATTGTGGGGCTACCAGCAAGGTGAGAGGGGCCGGGAGGGGGGGAAAATGTAGAGAGGTTACACCATGCCAGGATGGACCAGCTGGGTGGGGGGGGGGGGGGGGTGTAAAGAGGTTACACCATGCCAGGATGGAGCAGCTGGGTGAGGGGGGTGTACAGAGGTTACACCAGGCCAGGATGGAGCAGCTGGGAGAGGGGGGGGTGTTCAGAGGTTACACCATGCCAGGATGGACCAGCTGGGAGAGGGGGGGTGTACAGAGGTTACACCAGGCCAGGATGGAGCAGCTGGGTGAGGGGGGTGTACAGAGGTTACACCATGCCAGGATGGAGCAGCTGGGTGAGGGGGGTGTACAGAGGTTACACCAGGCCAGGATGGACCAGCTGGGAGAGGGGGGGTGTACAGAGGTTACACCAGGCCAGGATGGAGCAGCTGGGTGAGGGGGGTGTACAGAGGTTACACCAGGCCAGGATGGACCAGCTGGGAGAGGGGGGGTGTACAGAGGTTACACCAGGCCAGGATGGAGCAGCTGGGTGAGGGGGGTGTACAGAGGTTACACCAGGCCAGGATGGAGCAGCTGGGTGAGGGGGGTGTACAGAGGTTACACCAGGCCAGGATGGAGCAGCTGGGTGAGGGGGGTGTACAGAGGTTACACCAGGCCAGGATGGAGCAGCTGGGTGAGGGGGGTGTACAGAGGTTACACCAGGCCAGGATGGAGCAGCTGGGTGAGGGGGGTGTACAGAGGTTACACCAGGCCAGGATGGAGCAGCTGGGTGAGGGGGGTGTACAGAGGTTACACCAGGCCAGGATGGAGCAGCTGGTCTTGTCTTGTCTTGTCTTGTCTTGTCTTTCTTTAGCGAATGTTTTTCAGCACTGTTATGTGGATCTACTTTTAATAAACAAATGTTTCTTGGTGTAAACCTGTTGAAATTGCATCAAAATAGATTACTCATCATATCATTACCCTCTACATACCAGGCTTCAGTCATCACTCTGAGGGATACCAGCACCTTTGCCTTCCTGTTCAACACTTTATGGGTCACTCATGCTCAAGTAAGCTCCTAGTGGTCATAATACGGAATAAAACTAATAATCACCTAGAAAGATGGGTTAATTAAGAACTGCTAGTGTTGGCTTATAAAAGGCATCTCATGTCTGAAAATGTAATAGAGTTATTTGAGGAAATAAGAGTGTATGGATACAGGAAATGTTGTACATATGGAATTTCAAAAGGCATTTGATAAGATGCCACAAAAGATGCTGGTTGATAAAATTAAGGCATGCCGTATTAAAAGGAGATATGGTAGCAGGGATAGCAAGTTAGTTAAAGGACAGAAAAGAGAGAGAGAGTAAAGTGGTTAATGGATGTTTTCCACCTTAAACAGTGGTGTCCCCCACTGGGGTTACCAGGTTAGTATATTGGGCAGATAGATGTCAGATGATATTTAATGCGGAGAAATGTGAGGCGACGCATTTTGCAAAGAATGAGAGGGAACATACACTAAATGGTAAAAATTTAAAAGGAGTACAGCAGCTGGGAGCCTTGGGGGGGGGTGTTCAGATACAGAAGTGGGAGGACAAGTTGCTTAAGTTATTAAAAAAAACACGTGGGATTCTAGATTCTATAAATAGGAGCATTTGGGTACAAATGCAAACAGGTAATGCTAAACACGTACAAATCATGGGTCAGGCTGCATTTAGAATACTATGCCCAGTTTTGGGCACCTTACTTTAGGAAGGAAGTCATGGGGAGGGTGTGGAGAGATTCATTGACGATATCAGGGATGAGGGGCTTTAGTTATAAGGAGACACTAAAGAAACTGGGGTTCTTTCATTGCAGCAGAGAAAGGGTTTTGCTAAGATAATTAAGAAAAAAGCATTTCCACTGGTCGGTGAGTCAGTAACCAGAGGGCACAAATTTAAGATCTTTACTAAAAGTTAAGTGGTTAGGAGAATGTTTTTATGCAGAGGGCTATTAGGACATGGAATGCCCTATCAGAAACAGTGGCGGCAGAAGAGCACTAGCTTTTAAGGGGGAATTAGATAAATATTTGAAAGAGAAAACTTTAAAAAGGATATGGGGAAAAAGGTAGGGGAATACAACAAAATGGAAGGTTCAGTCAGAGAGTCAGCACATTACAATGGGCCGAAGGGCTCAAGGTTCGTTTCACCCACCAGCTTAACTGAACACCAGCTTGCTATTCCACTGGCAATCTATTGATTGGTGGATAGTTTCAGCTGAGCTCCATTGTAAATGACACCTCGTTAGAATATTTCTAAAGTTTAATTCTAACAACTTTGGTTTCAACAGAAAGTTAAGATTGTAACAGAAAACCTCTTGCCCTGCTGGGCTCCTGACCCAAACCGAAGCTCCCTTTGGTCTGATTCACAGATAAATACAAACATGGACTAACAGGAGGACGGAGAATCGGAGAGAAGGGAGTGAAGAATATGGGGAGGAAGAAGGTTTTTGTGGTGGAGGTCCCCAAAGAATTTGTTAACTATCGGAAAATCATATTTCAAAATACAGAATGCAAGAACTACAACTAATACCAAGAGCTTTAATTTTTGAATGAAAATCAATCAATTAGTTGTATTATAACAGTACAATAAAACACCTCTTATTTTCTTCCTATAAACTGGCAATTCCTATATACAGGAAAGAAGCCCCAGTAAGCCAGGCTTATTCACCTTCTTCCGTGTCACTGTACTGATCAGAATCCGTGCTCCCGTTCGGCTGGTTTTCCTCAGTCACTGAACCCTGGTCCATCAGCTGCTCCAGCTTCTTCTCATAGACCCTTCTAGTTGTGGCTGCACAACGGTGAGGGAGAGAATTAGGACATGTTACTCATCTCATCTCACCTGCAACTTTTCAATCTCAATACTCAAAGGATAAAGAAAACCTGAAAATGAGAGAAGCGAGAAGGCCTATAACTAGGGGGTATCGCCAAGTCACGACTTGTACAATACTGATCAGCGCATATAGAAGAGTACAACACAAAGGAAGTACAAACAATGGGATGCCATTTCAGTGGGTAGCAGGGAGTTCAGTGGGAGGAGTAACTGGAATGGGAACTCTGGTTATTTTTCCTTTGCTCAGCCCAGTGGCATGGACTTGTATCCTCAAATAAAAACAGAAAATGCTGGAGAAGCTCAGCAAGTCAGGCAGCATCTGTGGAGAAAGAAGCAGAGGTAACGTTTCAGGTCGAAGACCTTTTGTCAGAATTGGTGAAAAGTTAACTATGTTTCTTTCTCCACAGATGCTGCCTGACTTGCTGAACTTCTCCAGCATTTTCTGTTTTTATTTCAGATTTCCAGCATCCTCAGCATTTTGCTTTTGTATCTACTCAAATCAGGTGCTTTGTCACCCAGTGAGCCATCAGCAACTCTCTGATTGCTTCTTTTAAAAATAAATACACCCCTGATTGCCTGTACTATTCCCATATACAGAGGCTGTTCCTGAAGAACAGCAGAGTGTTTTGGAGCTCCAATATACAGCGCGATGAAGCACCGAGTTCCCAATCGCAGCCACATGACACGAAGTAACAGTGACTGGAGACCAGGCAAAGGCACAGGATGTTTCCATCAGGTTGCTCTTAATCAGCTCTTGGCAGCTGGCTCATTGAGATATGTGGGCTGGGGACTTGCTTTGTGAGATAATTAAAGGCGGAGGGTAAACAATTTGGCTATACCCTAACAAAAATCAATTTTCAGCTTTCCTGATTATTAATCAAATCTCAGCATTCAAATTCAGCACCATCCCAGGACTACCCTCTCCCCTCAGATTGCACTATGATTCAGGACATTGGAGTATTAACGTGCAGCACCACAGAGAGATGAGATACATATTGTGTTCAGCGCTTTGCTGTTTCCTCCATAAAATTCAGGAAAAGTCCTGATACCAAACACAAACATCGAAACAGCAAAATAGAGGTACTAGAGGGAAGATTTTCTACCAGACAGTAATCTTGTACACTGACTTACCGCTGCCTGGAAAATGGGACTTCAGACTTCAAGACTCATTTGAATCCAGTTACACAACCTCACATTTCCATGGCAGGAATGCTGCTCTACTGGTAGATTTTGATTTGGGGGAGGGAAGAGGAGGGGAGTGGGGGAAGAACAGATCCAATTTCAGCCACATTACTTTTTTCCCAAATGGTTACATAATGCACACATGAAGGTATGAATCACACTCAGAGCAGGACTGAACTGGGTGCACAGGGAGCTACCGAACAATTTGTTTGCTATCATAGTGACCGACTGTCGTCTGAAAAGGACCAGGTCAGAGCAGTGGCATGGGCACACAAGGAAAGCATGAACAATACAATCACAGAAGTTACAACATGGAAACAGGCCCTTCGGCCCAACATGTCCATGTCGCCCAGTTTATACCACTGAGCTAGTCCCAATTGCCTGCATTTGGCCCATATCCCTCTATACCCATCTTACCCATGTAACTGTCCAAATGCTTTTTAAAAGACAAAATTGTACCCGCCTCTACTACTGCCTCTGGCAGCTCGTTCCAAACACTCACTACCCTTTGAGTGAAAAAATTGCCCCTCTGGACCCTTTTGTATCTCTCCCCTCTCACCTTAAATCTATGCCCCCTCGTTATAGACTCCCCTACCTTTGGGAAAAGATTTTGACTATCTACCTTATCTATGCCCCTCATTATTTTATAGACTTCTATAAGGTCACCCCTAAACCTCCTACTCTCCAGGGAAAAAAGTCCCAGTCTGTCTAACCTCTCCCTATAAGTCAAACCATCAAGTCCCGGTAGCATCCGAGTAAATCTTTTCTGCACTCTTTCTAGTTTAATAATATCCTTTCTATAATAGGGTGACCAGAACTGTACACAGTACTCCAAGTGTGGCCTCACCAATGCCCTCTACAACTTCAACAAGACATCCCAACTCCTGCATTCAATGTTCCGACCAATGAAACCAAGCATGCCGAATGCCTTCTTCATCACCCTATCCACCTGTGACTCCACTTTCAAGGAGCTCTGAACCTGTACTCCTAGATCTCTTTGTTCTATAACTCTCCCCAACGCCCTACCATTAACCGAGTAGGTCCTGGCCCGATTCGATCTACCAAAATGCATCACCTCACATTTATCTAAATTAAACTCCATCTGCCATTCATCGGCCCACTGGCCCAATTTATCAAGATTCCGTTGCAATCCTAGATAACCTTCTTCACTGTCCACAATGCCACCAATCTTGGTGTCATCTGCAAACTTACTAACCATGCCTCCTAAATTCTCATCCAAATCATTAATATAAATAACAAATAACAGCGGACCCAGCACCGATCCCTGAGGCACACCGCTGGACACAGGCATCCAGTTTGAAAAACAACCCTCGACAACCACCCTCTGTCTTCTGTCGTCAAGCCAATTTTGTATCCAATTGGCTACCTCACCTTGGATCCCATGAGATTTAACCTTATGTAACAACCTACCATGCGGTACCTTGTCAAAGGCTTTGCTGAAGTCCACGTAGACTACGTCTACTGCACAGCCCTCATCTATCTTCTTGGTTACCCCTTCAAAAAACTCAAATCAAATTTGTGAGACATGATTTTCCTCTCACAAAACCATGCTGACTGTTCCTAATTAGTCCCTGCCTCTCCAAATGCCTGTCGATCCTGTCCCTCAGAATACCCTCTAACAACTTACCCACTACAGATGTCAGGCTCACCGGTCTGTAGTTCCCAGGCTTTTCCCTGCCGCCCTTCTTAAACAAAGGCACAACATTTGCTACCCTCCAATCTTCAGGCACCTCACCTGTAGCGGTGGATGATTCAAATATCTCTGCTAGGGGACCCGCAATTTCCTCCCTAACCTCCCATAACGTCCTGGGATACATTTCATCAGGTCCCGGAGATTTATCTACCTTGATGCGCGTTAAGACTTCCAGCACCTCCCTCTCTGTAATATGTACACTCCTCAAGACATCACTATTTATTTCCCCAAGTTCCCTAACATCCATGCCTTTCTCAACCGTAAATACCGATGTGAAATATTCATTCAGGATCTCACCCATCTCTTGTGGTTCCGCACATAGATGACCTTGTTGATCCTTAAGAGGCCCTACTCTCTCCCTAGTTACTCTTTTGCCCTTTATGTATTTGTAGAAGCTCTTTGGATTCTCCTTTGCCTTATCTGCCAAAGCAATCTCATGTCCCCTTTTTGCCCTGGCTGAGGGTGAGGGAATACAGGCCTTGCACTTCCTAACAGGAGCAGTGCAGAGAGGTCGAGACTACCCAGGGAGCTACTTAAGGGCTGTACAATTGTTGAAAGATGATTTAAAAGTAATCTCTGTAACTACAAGTGCTGTACCTGGTGGCATGTATGGAAAGTCCTAGAGGGCCACATACCAGAATCACAGGGAAATGTCACAGGTAACGGGTGGACATCTGAACATGCAATTCCCCATAGGAAATGCTTACACGGCAGTTTTCAATGGAACACGCGATTCATGATGTACTGACTTTAATAATATTGATATGTGCACACAAGTGGAGAGTAATAGTGTCAGGGGTCTTAGTTATGAGGAAAGGCTGGAAAAATTTGGGCTTTTCAACCTGGAAAGGAGGTGCCCGAGAGGTGATATTAGAGAGGGATACAAGATAGTCATAGGAATGGAAAAGGGAAACCATGGGTATTATTTTAAATTAAATTGTGAGAGTAGGACAGAGGGATCACAGATTCAAACAAGTAAAAAGGTAAATTTAGGTCTTATATCAGGAAATTCTTCACACAAAATCATCAACACATGAAACAACTCCTGGACATAGTAGAAGTGGAAGTCCTGGAATCATTGAAAACACAATTGGATGGTGCAATGGGGCGACTTTCATCGTCTTTCTGGATGGATGAACTGAGTTTAGTCGAATGGCCTTTCTCGCCCGTAATTATCATGAATCGAAGGGATTTTCTGCCAACCCTCTGTGTCAGGGTCCTCAACACTTGGAAGTGAGAAAGTCAGCCTTGCCTGCCGTCGAGTGAATGATTCAGTATGGATACTCACCCACAATAGGACCCGCAGAAAATCCATATTTTATAAGCTGTTCTTTTAAATCTTCATCTGTCAACTCAGTCACATCTAGGAAATCTTTTTCTTCCACACTAGTTTTGTCTGTCTTCCTTGTGGCTTTCTGTGTAAGAAAGGCAATATTTAAAGCCAAGAAACTGATAAGTGGAAAATTTGAAGTCATATATTCTTTAAATGGCCAACTGAGGTCTAGAGATGCAGAGCCTTGGTGCACTGCTTGATCGCGAGTGGAGTTTCCTTCCCCACATCACCAAGCCTCCACTACTGGGTTTTTCACTGCTCCCTCTGCTTCACCGTTTGTGGCCGGTTTTTCACCCACTATGCCACAGCTGTCCTGAACACACTCTCCAAACCCTGTCCCCAATCTGTTTCAGAAGCTGCCTAAAAAGCCTTCTCTTTGACAATGCCATTGTTCTCTATTATCCCTTTTCCCTCGTTTGGTAACCAATGATTTTCCTCCACCCAAAGTTCTCAAGACAGCTCACAGTGTGTGAGGAGGGCTATAGAAATGTAAACTGTTGACGACAGTGGTAGAGAATTAAACTGCACTACCTGGGGACCACAGACAGACGGTAACTGGACCAATCCCCTTACTGGTTTATAGGGTTTACTAGTTCTGACAATGCGATCTCCCCCATTACACTGGGTATTGGTTTATAGGGTTTACTAGTTCTGACAATGAGATCTCCCCCATTACACTGGGTTCTGGTTTATAGGGTTTACTGGTTCGGACAATGTGATCTCGCCATTACACTAAAATTCCTGGGGTTTTTTGGACAAAATCTGAAATGCTGAAAACACACAGCAGGTCAGTCAGCATCTCTGGTGAGAACAGTCATAGAATCACACAGCACAGAAGGAGGCCATTCTGCCCATCTTGCCTATGACAGCTCTTTGAAAGCTATCCAATTAGTCCCACTCCCCTGCTTTCTCCATAGCCCTGTGATTTTTTTCTTTTCACGTATTTATCCAATTCCCTTTTGAAAGTTATTACTGAATCTGCTTCCACCTCTTTCGAATCTGTTTTCAGCCAGTGCATTCCAGATCATAACAACTCACTATGTAAAAAAAATGTTTCCTCATCTCCCCTCTGGTTCTTTTGCCAATTATCTCAAATCTGTGTCCTCTGGTTACTGACCCTCCTGCCAGTAGAAACAGTTATTCCCAATCTACTCCATCAAAACCTCTCAATTATGAACACTTCCATTAAATCTCCCCTTAACCTTCTCTGCTCTAAGGAGAACAACCCCAGCTTTTCCACATAACTGAAGTCCCTCATTCCTGGTACCATTCCAGTAAATCTCCACTGCATCCTCTAGAAGTCCTTGACATCTTTCCTAAAGTGTGGTGCCCAGAATTGGACACAATACTCCAGCTGAGGCCTAACCAGTGATATATAAAGGTTTAGCATAACTTGCTTGCTTTTGTACTCGATGCCTCTGTTACTAAAGCCCAGGATCCCATATGGTTTTTTAACAGTCAAGTTAACTTTCCGGTTGTGGACCATTCTTTAACTTCCGAAACATTAACTTGTCTGTCCTCTCCACAGATCCTGACTAACTTGCTGTGTATTTCCAGCTTTTACTGTTTTTGTTACAGCTTTCCAAAAACTGCACCTTCATGTTTTTGCTGTATTTTTGCAGCTAGTATTTTCCTTAAGTCAGCCTCCAAAGTCTCAGCCTGCCTTTCACTCCTGCAAGACTGTCTCCTGCGACATAGTCTCTGTGCGAGCGACAACACAATTGGAAATTGTGTCATATCCACTCCTGGACCATTAAAAAAACACAGCAGTAGTACAGGCAGCTGGTAACTGTCACTTCATGCAGGTGTCTGAGCATTAAGCACACAGCCCTGTCACCACACCTGTGCTAGAAACGAGTACAAATGGGCACTTCCCACTCATATAGCTGTACAATATTGCTAACAAAGTACAAGCACCATCATCGCAACGAGGGGTATAAGAGAGCTGAACAAGCACTAGTTGAAACTCTGGGTGCTTCCGCTGTGTGGATGGCAATTCAGCTCCTAAATTGCTGAGTTCTGGAACTCCTCCAAACTATTTCCCGCAATTTCACCTTCAGCATTTGAACAAAAATAAAACTGATGTTAAAATTGATTGCAATTCTTTATAGCTGGATGATTTTTGGAGGCCCTGATAGTGTGTCTTCCTCTTTTAAGAGTATAGCCGTTGACCAAGATTTTGCTGCCTACCATTACTGTTTGAGTCAATCACTCATCTATTATCTCCCAAGGGAAAGGGCAGGGCTTAGCTAACTAATCTATTAGCTGGATGGGGTACAGAGGGAATGCAAGAGCTGGTACAAGGGATAGGGGTTGCTGTTTGGTGCTAAGGGCAATCATTTAATAATCAAAAACCCTTCACTGCTTCGCCACCCTTATGCTAGGACAGTTACAGATTATCATAGGAAAGGAGAAGAGGAAATTACTGTCAAGGCATTTAGCAATGAATTTTCTGTTGGCCTTCACAGACAATTTATAATTTTTTATTCAAAATATCTTCCAGGGAAAGCCATCCTGGAGATCAATTTGTTGGTAATATTTATCGATGTAGTTCAAAGAGGGAATAAAGAAAGTGCACATCTGTTAAGCAACAACGGTCAAAATTCCAGCAATAACTTACAGCAAAACTTCAAGCTATGAAACATGAGTAACAGTAACAGGAGTACGCACCGACTAGAGTACAAAGCCAGCTGCCTTATTACAACATCTGGTCTTGAGCAACATTCCTCCACGTGCAGGGTTTATCACAGGGACATCAGTCAAGCAGAGACATATTGGGAGGGCATCCAGCAACAGCCACTCCCCTGGGAAGAGTTGACTCATTTCTTCACAATCTTCTCTTCAAATCAGCGTTCAGACCATGTACTACAAGGCTATCAGGAGTGGAAACCCCGACTGTCCCTTCCCTAACTAGGGGCGCTGAGGTCGATTGTAGTGCCCAGCAGGGCGGAGCTAAGGTCGAAGTCCAGATTTGGGGAACTGACACAGCACAATCCCAACAATGCTCTCCAGTGTCCTATTACCCATCATGTCAGACTCAAAACGGCAATTCGATCGGGAATTTAAGTGAGTAAATTACTTCCAGTCAGTTTTGGCCGAGTCCCAGCATACAAAGTTGGCCGACCTCAAAGTGACGGGGGAGGATATGACCCCCTACCCCACCGCCCCCCCCCACACTGGCTCTGCCAATGGTGCCTGTAATGCTGCCATGGCCGAGATCAGCCAACTCAGCACACACCAGATAAACACACCGACTCTGCAGCAGAACAGGGATCTTTCTATGAAAGTCATTGAAGAAACATAAACTGACTTTGCAAAGATGTTTAATCCACTTGAACACACATTAACCAACTGCTAGCACCAGGTTTGGGGTTCCGTGACACTGCTTCTGGGGCTTCGCGTGTCCATATTCTAAATGAAACTCGCAAAGCTGCAGGCAAAATTTTCAAGGGAGAGGTGGGGAAAAAAACATCTTCAGTGAGAAAGCACGATCATAAACAGCTCCTCCATCACGAACACATGGCCGTGGAACACAGTACTCCTTACTCACAGCAAGTGATCACAACCAACAACTCACCATCAACTATTCTCCACATATTTGCAGTTTCTCTCTCCACAGATGCTGCCTGATCTGCTGAGTGTTTCCAACATTTGCTGTTTTTATTTCTCCACATACTCTTTAAAGCATTATCCAAGCCCCAAGTAAAGTGCAGTAATTTATTAACCACTGAAACAAATGTTTCAGACACATCAGCCACAGTATTTTTGCTATCCTTTAAATGATTGTAATTTGGCAATCAGACTCCTTAGAGCTGGATTTCCAGCTCCTGAGAAAGTATTTACTCAATATAAAAACAAGCATGAAAACTATTTCAAGTAACCTGCAAGTGTTTTTATAATATAACATGGAAATTAAAGTAAAAACATACCAATCTTAAATAACTCACATTTAAAGATGGAGTGTTCCCAACAAAATCAGGGAGACCGAGAACATCTTCATAACTGGATACAGCCAATTAAGGCTGCTTTTACACTACCACTGTTTTGGGAGCACATCAGCACAAATATGGCAGTCTAGCTCAGGAGAATAGGAAGCAGTACTGTAACTGGTGGCCTGGGGGATCAGGGTGTGAACCCTCCTCCAGGACACTGGCTCACTCTGGTTTGAGCTCCCAAAGATTGCAGTTTAAATGCAGTGTAATACTCATAAGCTTTGTAACTTGGTACAAGTTACAAAATTTATCAGAGTTTTGATCAGTTTTCATATTTGCTGGTTTGCATACACTTCAAGTTCAATTAAAACCAGAACATTATAAACTGGGGGAGGAGGCATAATTAGAGAGAAACAGTGAATTTGGGATTGCAGATGACTCACAACACGGTGAAGGAATTGGCTTTAAACCAGTGTTGTTCAGTAGAAATCAGTGACTACACACAGCTGTGGCAACAGCAACACAGTTTTAGCCACAAGCACCGACCTTAGTAGAAAATGCCTTACATACACTCATAATACAGGTAAATGTACTTCACACGTGTGTATATGTACTGAATAAACATCTATCACCATTCAGGAACCAAGGAAGTAAGCACTCAACGATCAAAAACACACACCCACACTCTGCTTTTCATCTTGCTGTTTTACCAACAAATGCACAAAAAGGTTAAAGTTCACATGCATATACCATGCGAATGGGTATTGAGATCACAGGCCCAACAATGGTGTCTATTACTCATTTTTAATTTACTTATCAGAAATCCAATTAAGTCACATCTGGATTCCCAATTCGCAACATGTGGCTAGTGTATTGGACAACACTGATTTAAATTCAGTTACCCATGCACCTTCTTCATTTCTAACAACAATTTGCATTATATAGCACCTTTAATATAGTAAAACATCCCAAGGTGCTTCACAGCAGCGTAAATCAGACAAAAATTGACATCGAGGCAAAGAAGCAGACATTAGGATAGGTGGTCAAATAGTTGGTCAAAGTGGTAAGTTTTAAGCCGATTCTTAAGAGAGAGGAAGAGAGGCGAAGAGGTTTAGGGAGGGATTCCAGTGCTTAGGACCTATATGGCTGAAGGCATGACCACCAACAGTGGGGCGAAGGAAGTGGGGGATGCACAAGAGGCCAGAGTTCTCAGAAGGTTGTAGGATGTTAGAGACAGGGAGGGGCGAGGCCATGGAGGGATTTGAACACGTGGATGAAAATTTTAATATCAAGGCGTTGGTGGACCGGGAGCCAATGTAGTTCAGCGAGCACAAGGGTGATGGGTGAACGGGACTTGGTGCAAGTTAGGATATGGGCAGCAGAGTTTTAGATGAGCTCAAGTTTATGGAGGATGGAAAATGGGAGGCCGGCCAGGAAAGTATTGGAATAGTTGAGTCTGGAGGTAACAAGGGCATGGATGAGGGTTTCAGCAACAGATGGGCTGAGGCAGGGGCAGAGAGGGGCGATAATAGAGGTGGAAGTAAACAGTCTTTGTAATGGGAGAAGATATGGGGTCGGAAGCTTAGCTCAGGGTCAATAGGACGCCAAGGTTGCAAACAGTCTGGTTCAGCCAGGGAGGAGGATGGAATTGGTGGCGAGGGAACAGAGTTGGTGGTGGGGGTCGAAAACAATGGCTTCGGTCTTCCCAATGTTTAAATTGGAGGAAATTTCAGCTTATCTAAGACCGGATATTGGACAAACAGAGCTGGGGTCGTCAGCGTACACGTGGAACCTGACATCGTGTTTTCAGATGATATTGCTGAGGGGCAGCATGTAGATGGGAAACATAGAAAATAAGATCAGAAGTAGGCCATTCGGCTCTTTGAGCCTGCTCTGCCATTCAATATGACTGATCCTCTATCTCAATAACATATTCCCGCTCTCTCCTGATACCCCTTGATGCCTTTTTTTTAAATCTAGAAATTTATCTAGCTCCTTCTTAAATATATTCAGTGACTTGGCCTCCACAGCCTTCTGAGATAGAGAATTCCACAGGTTCACCACCCTGAGTGAAGAAATTTCTCCTCATCTCAGTCCTAAATGTCCTACCCCATATCCTGAGACAGTGACCCCTCGTTCTGGACCCCCCAGCCAGGGGAAACATCCTCCTTTCATCCAGTGTGTCTAGCCCTGTCAGAATTTTATACGTTTTAATGAAATCCCCTCTCATTCTTCTAAACTCATACAACAGTCCTGCCATCACAGGAATCAGTCTGGTGAACCTTTGCTGCACTCCCTCTATGGTAAGTATATCCTTTCTTAGGTAAGGAGACCAAAACTGCACACAATACTCCAGGTGTGGTCTCACCAAGGCCCTGTATAACTGCAGTAAGACATCCTTGCTCCTGTACTCAAATCCTCTTGCAATGAAGGCCGATATAATATTTGCCTTCCTAACTGCTTGCTGCACCTGCATGTTTGCTTACAGTGGCTGGTGTTCAAGGACACCCAGGTCCCTTTGTACATCAACACTTCCCAATCTATCACCATTTAAATAATACTCTGCCTTTCTGTTTTTCCTTCTGAAGTGGATAACTTCACATTTATCCACATTATACTGCATCTGCCACGTATCTGCCCACTAACTCAACTTGTCTAAAATCGCCTTGAAGCCTCTTTGCATCCTCCTCACAACTCACAATCCCACCTAGTTTTGTGTTGTCAGCAAACTTGGAAATATTACATTTGGTTCTCTCATCCAAATCATCGATATATATTGTGAATAGCTGGGGCCCAAGCACTGATCCCTGCGGTACCCCACTAGTCACTGCCTGCCACCCCGAAAAAGACCCATTTATTCCTACTCTCTGTTTCCTGTCTGTTAACCAATTTTTAATCCATGCCAGTGTATTACCACCAATCCCATGTTCTTTAATTTTGCACACTAACCTCTTATGTGGGACTTTATCAAAGGCCTTCTGAAAATCCAAATACACCACATCCACTGGTTCTCCCTTATCTATTCTACCAGTTACATCCTCAAAAAACTCCAGTAGGTTTGTCAAACACGATTTCCCTTTCATAAATCCATGTTGACTTTATCTAATCCCGTTGATATTTTCTAAGTGTCCTGTTATCACATCCTTTATAATAGGCTCTAGCATTTTCCCCACTACTGATGTTAGACTAACCGGTCTGTAGTTCCCTGTTTTCTCTCTCCCTCCTTTTTTAAATTGTGGGGTTACATTTACCACCCTCCAATCTGCAGGAACTGTTCCATAATCTATAGAATTTTGGAAGATGACAACCAATGCATCCACTATTTCCATGGCTACCTCTTTTAGTACTCTGGGATGCAGATTATCAGGCCCTGGGGAATTATCGGCTTTCAGTCCCATTAATTTCTCCAGCACTATTTTTTTTTTACTAATTTCCTTTAATTCCTCCTTCTCACTAGTCCCTTGGTTCCCTAGCATTTCTGGGACGTTATTTGTGTCCTCTTCCGTGAAGACAGAACCAAAGTATTTGTTTAATTGCTCTGCCATTTCCTTGTTCCCCATAATAAATTCTCCCGTTTCTGACTGTAAGGGACTTACATTTGTCTTCACTAATCTTTTTCTTTTTACATACTTGTAGAAGCTTTTACAGTCCACTTTTAAGTTCCTTGCAAGTTTACACTCAGTCTATTTTTCCCCTCAATCAATATCTTGGCCTTTTTGCTGAATTCCAATCCTCAGGTATGTTACTTTTGCTGGCAACTTTATATGACCCCTCTTTGGATCTAAGGAGGAGGCCAAGGAGAGATTCTCGAGGACTTGAGGTTATGGTGCAGGGGAGGAAAGAGAAGCCATTGCAGGAGATGCATTGGCTATGACTGGATAGGTAAGAATGGAACCTGGCAAAGGCAGTCCCACTCAGCTGGTCAATGGAGGCGAGGCATTGGAGGAGGATGGTGTGGTTAACCGTGTCAATGGCTGCAGACAGGTCGAGAAGGATGAGGAGGGATAGTTTACCACGGTCACAGCGACATAGGATATCATTTGTGACTTTGATTTGGGCCCTTTCAGTACTGTGGCATGGGCAAAACCAGATTTGAAGGTCAGGTAGGGTACCTGAGGAGAGGGAACTGTTCACAATATCAGTTAGCATGGGGACCAAGAAGGGAAGTTGGGTAGTCAGCAGTTTAGTGGGAATAGGGACAAGAGCAGGAGGTGGGTCGCATGGACAAGATGAGCGCGGAGAGGGCGTGAGGGAAGACAGGAGAGAAACTAGAGATGAGAGGGGGGGGGGAACCTTGACAGAAGCTTGGCTTGGTGGGTTAGGGTACAAATTGAGCATCTCACATTATTACAAATAACAAAACCATCCAGTTTAAAATATACTATATAAATATTGCAGAAAATGTTCAAAAAGTAAACTAACTAGGGCAGATTTTAAATCTAAACTTTTGACATTCCTGAAAGTAAACAGTCAACATCGGGGAAATGTTAGGTGAGATTCAACGATCAGACGGAAAACCCAAATTCATTTTTGCAATGAAAAAAGCGCCGAATTACTTATAGGTATGAAATGAAGTTGCTTTTTAATCGGTGTCACTCCAAATAATTGGCAGCCATTAGAGGAGGAAGTTTCGATCGTTCCTAAAATTTTGCATTTGGCCAGTGGGATGTAGTTTACCCGCGATCCTAACCGTACATCCACAATACAGAACCGCTACTGGGACAGATCCGATTGCAAATCCTCCCAGAGCACAAGCAATCCCCCGCCGCGGGTGGAATTAAAGGATCAGCAACTCAATTAACCAGCGCCCGCCGAATTTACTGGGCAAGGGGGCGGAAGTGGCAGTTTAAGCGGGAAAGCTGCAAATGATGCGAACGCCGCGCCGTTCGAATGGAACGCGGCCCGGAGCGCGCGCCAACTCCTACCTTACCCGGAGCGCGCGCCCCTCACACCTTACCCGGAGCGCGCGCCCCTCACACCTTACCCGGAGCGCGCGCCCCTCACACCTTACCCGGAGCGCGCGCCCCTCACACCTTACCCGGAGCGCGCGCCCCTCACACCTTACCCGGAGCGCGCGCCCCTCACACCTTACCCGGAGCGCGCGCCCCTCACACCTTGCCCGGAGCGCGCGCGCGCCAGCTCTCACCTTGCCCGCGCGCGCCACCTTTCACCTTGCCCGGAGCGCGCGCGCGCGCCACCCTCTCACATTGCCCGGAGCGCGCGCGCGCCACCCTCTCACCTTGCCCGGAGCGCGCGCGCCACCCTCTCACCTTGCCCGGAGCGCGCGCGCCACCCTCTCACATTGCCCGGAGCGCGCGCGCCACCCTCTCACCTTGCCCGAGCGCGCGCGGCCCGCGCCCGGCGCGTTCTCCTCCTCATCGCTGGAGAAGTCGGGGCTCGGGCTGCTGTTGCGGGCCGTCAGGTGCTTGAGGTAGAGCTGCACGTACACGTCCTTCCGCTGGTCGCCGAGCGGCAGGCTCACGCTGTGGGCGATCAGCTCGCTCTTCAGCCGCTCCTTGGTCAACACCGACGGATCCTCCAGGTACTCGGGCATGGTTGCGGGGGTCGGTCGGGGGGAGAGCGGCGCCGCCACACAGGCCGAGCGGAGCGATCAAAGACAAGGCCCCAACGGCAACCGCTCCCACACTCGGCGGCAAGGCGCTGCCATTGGTTGATGCTGCGCAGCAAAACTGACAGCCATTGGATTATTAAAACAGGCGGCATCGTTACCCACGGCAGCAGCTCCATCCCAGCGGGGGGTCAGGGGTCGGGGGTCAGGGGTCAGCTCACGGTGAGGGGCACGGGCACAGCCTGACCGCTATAGGCGGTGGCCGGTATAACGGGGTAGCGTTCAGTACCGATCATTTGTTCGTTTCCCTTGAGTGGCTGCTGTGCAGAATTTGTACTCAACGGCTAATTTTAGGTCTAAGACAAAGATGCTGCCAGAGCCTCAGTAAAGGAAGAGGTGGTTGAGATTCTGGATGGGCTAAAGATTGCTTAATAATACCTTTTTAAAAATCCATTCTCGGGATGTGGGCGTCGCTGCCAAGGCCGGCATTTATTGCCCATCCCTAATTGCCCTCGAGAAGGTGGTGGTGAGCCGCCTTCTTGAACCGCTGCAGTCCGTGTGGTGACGGTTCTCCCACAGTGCTGTTAGGAAGGGAGTTCCAGGATTTTGACCCAGTGACGATGAAGGAACGGCGATATATTTCCAGGTCGGGATGGTGTGTGACTTGGAGGGGAACGTGCAGGTGGTGTTGTTCCCATGCGCCTGCTGCTCTTGTCCTTCTAGGTGGTAGAGGTCGCGGGTTTGGGAGGTGCTGTCGAAGAAGCCTTGGCGAGTTGCTGCAGTGCATCCTGTGGATGGTACACACTGCAGCCACAGTGCGCCGGTGGTGAAGGGAGTGAATGTTTAGGGTGGTGGATGGGGTGCCAATCAAGCGGGCTGCTTTATCTTGGATGGTGTCGAGCTTCTTGAGTGTTGTTGGAGCTGCACTCATCCAGGCAAGTGGAGAGTATTCTATCATAAACCTGACTTATGCCTTGTAGATGCTGGAAAGGCTTTGGGGAGTCAGGAGGTGAGTCACTCGCCACAGAATACCCAGCCTCTGACCTGCTCTTGTAGCCACAGTATTTATATGGCTGGTCCAGTTAAGTTTCTGGTCAATGGTGACCCCCAGGATGTTGATGGTGGGGGATTCGGCGATGGTAATGCCGTTGAATGTCAAGGGGAGGTGGTTAGATTCTCTCTTGTTGGAGATGGTCATTGCCTGGCACTTTTCTGGCGTGAATGTTACTTGCCACTTATGAGCCCAAGCCTGGATGTTGTCCAGGTCTTGCTGCATGCGGGCTCAGACTGCTTCATTATTTGAGGGGTTGCGAATGGAACTGAACACTGTGCAATCATCAGCGAACATCCCCATTTCTGACCTTATGATGGAGGGAAGGTCATTGATGAAGCAGCTGAAGATGGTTGGGCCTAGGACACTGCCCTGAGGAACTCCTGCAGCAATGTCCTGGGGCTGAGATGATTGGCCTCCAACAACTACTACCATCTTCCTTTATGCTAGGTATGACTCCAGCCACTGGAGAGTTTTCCCCCTGATTCCCATTGACTTCAATTTTACTAGGGCTCCTTGGTGCCACACTCGGTCAAATGCTGCCTTGATGTCAAGGGCAGTCACTCTCACCTCACCTCTGGAATTCAGCTCTTTTTGTCCATGTTTGGACCAAGGCTGTAATGAGGTCTGGAGCCGAGTGGTCCTGGCAGAACCAAAACTGAGCATCGGTGAGCAGGTTATTGGTGAGTAAGTGCCGCTTGATAGCACTGTCGACGACACCTTCCATCACTTGGCTGATGATTGAGAGGGGACTGATGGGGCGGTAATTGGCCGGATTGGATTTGTCCTGCTTTTTGTGAACAGGACATACCTGGGCAATTTTCCACATTGTTGGGTAGATGGCAGTGTTGTAGCTGTACTGGAACAGCTTGGCTAGAGGGGCAGCTAGTTCTGGAGCTCAAGTCTTCAGCACTACAGCTGGGATGTTGTCGGGGCCTATAGCCTTTGCTGTATCCAGTGCACTCAGCCGTTTCTTGATATCACGTGGAGTGAATCGAATTGGCTGGAAGGTATTGGAAAGGCTGGCTGTACTTAAAGTAGATAAGTCATCCGGTCCGGATGGGATGCATCCTAGGTTGCTGAGGGAAGTAAGGGTGGAAATTGCAGAGGTACTGGCCATAATCTCCTTAGTGGTGCCAGAGGACTGGAGAATTGCAAATGTTACACCCTTGTTCAAAAAGGGTGTAAGGATAAACCCAGCAACTACAGGCCAGTCAGTTTAACCTCAGTGGTGGGGAAACTTTTAGAAACGATAATCCGGGACAAAATTAACAGTCACTTGGACAAGTGTGGATTAATTAGGGAAAGCCAGCACGGATTTGTTAAAGGCAAATCGTTTTTAACTAACCTGATAGAGTTTTTTGATGAGGTAACACAGAGCGTAGATGAGGCCAATGCAGTTGATGTGGGGTAAATGGACTTTCAAAAGGCGTTTTGATAAAGTGCCGCACGGTCGGCTTGTCATCAAGATTGCGGCCCATGGAGTAAAGGGGGCAGTAGCAACATGGATACAGAATTGGCTAAGGGACAGGGAACAGAGAGAAGTGGTGTTTGGACTGGAGGGAGGTGTACAGTGGTGTTCCCCAGGGGTCGGTGCTGGGACCACTGCTTTTCTTGATATCTATTAATGACTTGGACTTGGGTGTACAGGGCACAATTTCAAAATTTGCAGATGACACAAAACTTGGAAGTGTAGTGAACAGTGAGGAGGATAGTGATAGACTTCAAGAGGAAATAGACAGGCTGGTGGAATAGGCGGACACGTGGCAGATGAAATTCAATGCAGAAAAATGCGAGGTGATACATTTCGGTAGGAAGAACGAGGAGAGGCAATATAAACTAGAGGGCACAACTCTAAAAGGGGTGCAGGAACAGAGAGATCTGAGGGTGTATGTATGCAAATCGTTGAAGGTGGCAGGGCAGGTTGAGAAAGTATACGGGATCCTGGGCTTTATAAATAAAAGTCATAGGGTACAAAGGTATGGAAGTCATGATGAACCTTTATAAAACACTGGTTCGGCCACAACTGAAGTATTGTGTCCAGTTCTGGGCACCGCAGTTCAGGAAAGATGTGAAGGCCTTAGAGAGGGTGCAGAAGAGATTTACTAGAATGATTCCAGGGATGAGGGGCTTTAGTTACGTGGATAGACTGGAGAAGCTGGGGTTGTTCTCCTTGGAACAGAGAAGGTTGCGAGGATATTTGATCGAGGTATTCAAAATCATGAAGGGCCTAGACAGAGTAGATAGAGAGAAACTGTTCCCATTGGCGGAAGGGTCAGAGGACATAGATTTAAGGTGATTGGCAAAGGTGACATGAGTGGTTAGAATCTGGAATGTGCTGCCCAGGGGAGGGGGAGGTGTTGTTGGTGGTGGTGATGGTGGTGGTGGTGGAGGCAGATTTAATCATGGTCTTCAAAAGGGAACTGGATAAGTACTTGAAAGGAAATAGTTTGCAGGGCCACGGGGAAAGGGTGGGGGAGTGGGACTAGCTGGATTGCTCTTGCGTAGAGCTGGAGTGGACTCAATGGGCCAAATGGCCTCCTCCCGTGCTGTAAACTTTCTATGATTCTATGCTGGGGGAAAAACAGTTCTGATCAAGTAGCTCTGAGCAGGCGGTGTTAAGACTGCAGTTATACTGCCGCCCTTGGTCTGGAAGAAGGATATGGAGTGCAATGTGCATCTAGCAGACCACCCTTGACACATGCCTAGAACTCTACTCCCCAGACCATACTTTTTCATGTGAGAAAGACTGGGAAAAACCTACTTGACCTCGTCCTCACCAATCTACCTGTCGCAGATGCATCTGTCCATGACAGTATTGGTAGGAGTGACCACCGCACAGTCCTCGTGGAGATGAAGTCCCGTCTTCGCACTGAGGATACCATCCAACGTGTTGTGTGGCACTATCACCATGCTAAATGGGATAGATTCAGAACAGATCCAGCAGCTCAAAACTGGGTATCCATGAGGCGTTGTGGGCCATCAGCAGCAGCAGAATTGTATTCCAGCACAATCTGTAACCTCATGGCCCGGCATGTTCCTCACTCTACCATTACCAACAAGCCAGGGGATCAACCCTGTTTCAATGAGGAGTGTAGAAGAGCATGCCAGGAGCAGCATCAGGCGTACCTAAAAATGAGGTGCCAACCTGGTGAAGCTACAACACAGGACTACATGCGTGCTAAACAGCGGAAGCAACATGCTATAGACAGAGCTAAGGGATTCCACAACCAACAGATCAGATCAAAGCTCTGCAGTCCTGCCACATCCAGTCATGAATGGTGGTGAACAGTTAAACAACTAATGGGAGGAGAAGGCTCTGCAAACATCCCCATCCTCGACGGCAGAGTCCAGCACGTGAGTGCAAAAGACAAGGCTGAAGCGTTTGCAACCATCTTCAGCCAGAAGTGCCGAGTAGATGATCCATCTCGGCCTCCTCCCGATATTCCCACCATCACGGAAGTCAGTCTTCAGCCAATTCGATTCGCTCCATGTGATATCAAGAAACGGCTGAGTGCACTGGATACAGCAAAGGCTATGAGCCCCGACAACATCCCGGCTGTAGTGCTGAAGACTTGTGCTCCAGAACTAAATAAAGGAAAATCCTAAGATGTTTTATAAGTATATTAAGGGTAAGAGGATGACTAGGGAAAAAATAGGGCCCATTAGGGACAAAAATGGCAATCTGTGTGTGGAGCCGGAAGATGTAGGAGGGGTTCTAAATGAATTTTTTGCATCTGTTTTCACTATGGAGAAGGACGATGTCGACATAGAAATACGGCAGGGGGACTGTGATATACTCGAACATATTAACATCGAACGGGAGGAGGTATTGGCGGTTTTAGCAGGCCTAAAAATGGATAAATCCCCAGGCCCGGACGAAATGTATCCCAGGCTACTGTGTGAGGCAAAGGAGGAGATTGCGGGGGCTCTGACACATATATTCAGAACCTCTCTGGCCACAGGGGATGTTCCAGAGGACTGGAGAACCGCGAATGTAATACCATTATTCAAGAAGGGGAGTAGGGAAAAACCGGGGAACTACAGGCCAGTGAGCCTAACATCAGTGGTAGGAAAATTATTGGAAAAAATTCTGAAGGACAAAATTAGTCTCCACTTGGAGAAGCAAGGATTAATCAGGGATAGTCAACATGGCTTTGTCAAGGGAAGATCATGATGTCTGACTAATTTGATTGAATTTTTTGAGGGGGTGACTAGGCGTGTGGATGAGGGTAATGCAGTGGATGTGGTATACATGGATTTCAGTAAGGCCTTCGATAAAGTCCCCCACAGGAGACTGGTCAAGAAGGTACGAGCCCATGGAATCCAGGGTGCCTTGGCACTTTGGATACAAAACTGGCTTAGTGGCAGAAGGCAGAGGGTGATGGTCGAAGGTTGTTTTTGTGACTGGAAGCCTGTGGCCAGTGGGGTACCACAGGGATCGGTGCTGGGTCCCTTGCTGTTTGTGGTCTACATTAATGACTTGGATATGAATGTAAAAGGTATGATCAGTAAGTTCGCTGATGATACAAAGATTGGTAGGGTGGTAAATAGCGAGGAGGTTAGCCTCAGTCTGCAGGACGATATAGATGGGTTGGTCAGATGGGCGGAACAGTGGCAAATGGAATTTAACCCGGAAAAGTGCGAGGTGATGCACTTTGGAGGGACTAACAAGGCAAGGGAATACACAATGAATGGGAGGACCCTAGGCAAGACAGAGGGTCAGAGGGATCTTGGTGTGCAAGTTCACAGATCCCTGAAGGCGGCGGAACAGGTAGATAAGGTGGTAAAGAAGGCATATGGGATACTTGCCTTTATTAGCCGAGGCATAGAATATAAGAGCAAGGAGGTTATGATGGAGCTGTATAAAACACTGGTTAGGCCACAGCTGGAGTACTGTGTGCAGTTCTGGTCGCCACACTACAGGAAGGATGTGATCGCTTTGGAGAGGGTGCAGAGGAGATTCACCAGGATGTTACCAGGGCTGGAGCGCTTCAGCTATGAAGAGAGACTGGGAAGATTGGGTTTGTTTTCCTTGGAGCAGAGGAGGCTGAGGGGGGACATGATTGAGGTGTACAAAATTATGAGGGGCACAGATAGGATGGATTCTAAGGAGCTTTTTCCCTTCGTTGAGGGTTCTATAACAAGGGGACATAGATTCAAGGTAAAAGGCGGGAGGTTTAGAGGGGATTTTAGAAAGAACTTTTTCACCCAGAGGGTGGTTGGAGTCTGGAACTCACTGTCTGAAAGGGTTGTGGAGGCAGGAACCCTCACAACATTCAAGAAGCATTTGGATGAGCACTTGAAATGCCATAGCATACAAGGCTACGGACCAAATGCTGGAATATGGGATTAGAGTAGACAGGGCTGATGGCCGGCGTGGACACGATGGGCCGAAGGGCCTCTATCCGTGCTGTATAACTCTATGACTCTATGACTCTATAACTAGCCGCGCCTCTAGCCAAACTGTTCCAGTACAGCTGTATCTACCCGACAAAGTGGAAAATTGCCCAGGTATGTCCTGTTCACAAAAAGCAGGACAAATCCAATCCGGCCAATTACCGCCCCATCAGTCTACTCTCAATCATCAGCAAAGTGATGGAAGGTGTCGTCGACAGTGCTATCAAGCGGCACTTACTCACCAATAACCTGCTCACCGATGCTCAGTTTGGGTTCCATCAGGACCACTCGGCTCCAGACCTCATTACAGCCTTGGTCCAAACATGGACAAAAGAGCTGAATTCCAGAGGTGAGGTGAGAGTGACTGCCCTTGACATCAAGGCAGCATTTGACCGAGTGTGGCACCAAGGAGCCTGAGTAAAATTGAAGTCAATGTGAATCAGGGGGAAAACTCTCCAGTGGCTGGAGTCATACCTAGCACAAAGGTAGTGGTTGTTGGAGGCCAATCATCTCAGCCCCAGGACATTGCTGCAGGAGTTCCTCAGGGCAGTGTCCTAGGCCCAACCATCTTCAGCTGCTTCATCAATGACCTTCCCTCCATCATAAGGTCAGAAAGGGGATGTTCGCTGATGATTGCACAGTGTTCAGTTCCATTTGCAACCTCTCAGATAATGAAGCAATCCGTGCCCACATGCAGCAAGACCTGGACAACATCCAGGCTTGGGCTCATAAGTGGCAAGTAACATTCGCGCCAGATAAGTGCCAGGCAATGACCATCTCCAACAAGAGAGAGTCTAACCACCTCCCCTTGACATTCACTGGCATTACCATCACCGAATCCCCCATCATCAACATCCTGGGGGTCACCATTGACCAGAAACTTAACTGGATCAGCCACATAAATATTGTGGCTACAAGAGCAGGTCAGAGGCTGGGTATTCTGTGGCGAGTGACTCACCTCCTGACTCCCCAAAGCCTTTCCACCATCTACAAGGCACAAGTCAGGAGTGTGATGGAATACTCTCCACTTGCCTGGATGAGTGCAGCTCCAACAACACTCAAGAAGCTCGACACCATCCAGGACAAAGCAGCCTGCTTGATTAGCACCCCATCCACCACCCTAAACATTCACTCCTTTCACCACCGGCGCACTGTGGCTGCAGTGTGTACCATCCACAGGATGCACTGCAGCAACTCGCCAAGGCTTCTTCAACAGCACCTCCCAAACCCGCGACCTCTACCACCTAGAAGGACAAGAGCAGCAGGCACATGGGAACAACACCACCTGCACGTTCCCCTCCAAGTCACGCACCATCCCGACTTGGAAATATATCGCCGTTCCTTCATCGTCGCTGGGTCAAAATCCTGGAACTCCCTTCCTAACAGCACTGTGGGAGAACCGTCACCATACGGACTGCAGCGGTTCAAGAAGGCGGCTCATCACCACCTTCTCAAGGGCAATTAGGGATGGGCAATAAATGCTCGCCTTGCCAGTGACGCCCACATCCCATGAACAAATTTTTAAAAAGTTAGGAAAACACGGACAAGCTGTCCGCTTTCTTACAGCATTCAAAAAATTCCATGCAAAGTTTTGTAAGTTTCTAGACGATTTATTGGGTCTCAAAAAGCAGTTTTAGGCTACAGTTTTACTAACCCAAATAGACACCAGAGCCTCCTGGCTTTAATGTGCTTGTGACCCATACTGGGATTGGATTCTTAAGCCACTATGTAGTTTTAAGTAATTATACGAGCTAGTGAGTAAACACAGCTCTTTCTGCCCGAAATAAACGGAGCACTTAAGACACTATGACGGCAACTTTGAAATTGACATTAATGCAAATGGATAATGGTAAGTGCTTTTTGGCTGATATAAGTGACTGCTGATTTTATGGGGATAGGGCGAGAAAGTGGAGTTGGTCGAAGATCAACCGTGATCGTATTGAATGACAGTGCAGACTTGAGGGGCTGTATGGCCTACTCCTGCTCCTATTTCCTATGTTCTTATGTGACCGTGGACGTTTTAAGTGATTTTAATTGTATATCTTTATCGGGAGAGGGGGAAGAGGGGACAGCCTGCCATTGGGCTGTATATGTACTGTCAATGAGTGAGCTTTAGAACAAGTGAAGGCTCAAGGCTGTGAACTGCCTTTTGAGGTGTAAGCTCAGTAACCCCGATGAGTATCCTATGTGTCAGTATATAGACGTATTGCTTGCATGTACTACACAGTGTGTTGTCTTTAACTAATAAACATCCGATATTTCACCATCTCATAGGTTATCAAATCTGTTAATTAAATAAAGGAGAAGATGCAGGAGCTGGAGTACTAGTCCTGATCCGATATAAAATCCAACATCTCTGACTCCCTCATTACTGCTCTGAAGTATCAGCCTAGATTATGTGCTCAAGTCCTGGACTGGGACTTGAACCACAGCCTTCTAAATTAGAAGGAAGACTGCTGCATGCAATGTAAATAAAAAATTGGTGCATTAATGGGTGTGAATGCCCACGGGGATTCTCCAGCTCATCTGCTGTAACTTCAGTGGAAGAGCTGTGGATACCCCCAAAAAATGGTGTAATCAACCTAGGGAAATTCCCTCCCTCCTGTACTAAGGGTCTAAGTTCTCTCCACCCCATTTACTGCCTCGAAAGTCTTTCTCAAATCTCCAGTAAAATTCCTACTAATAAGTGTTTCTTAAACCAAACTGACACTGCTTTTAACTAGTTCTTTGATGAAGTAATGGAGAGGGTTGATGGGGGTAGTGAGGTTGATGTTGTGTATATGGACTTTTAAAAGGCATTTGATAAAGTGCCACATTATAGACCTGTTAGCAAAATTAAAGCCCATGGAATTAAAGGAACAGTGACAGCGTGGATACAAAATTGGCTAAGAAAGCAGAGAGTAGTGGGGAATGGTTGTTTTTCAGACTGGAGGGAAGTATACAGTGGTGTTCCCCAGGGGTCAGTATTAGGACTACTGATCTTTTTGATATATATTAATGATCTGGACTTGGATAGAGGGTATAATTTCAAAGTTTGCAGATGACACGAAACTCAGAAATGAAGGAAACAATGTGGAGGATAGAAACAGATTCAGGAGGACAGAGACAGACTGGTGAAATGGGCAGACACATGGCAGATGAAATTTAATGCAGAGAAGTGTGAAGTGATGCATTTTGGTAGGAAGAATGAGGAGAGGCAATATAAACTAAATGGTACAATTTTAAAGGGGGTGCAGGAACAGAGAGACCTGGGGGTGCACATACACAAATCTTTGAATGTGGCAGGACAAGTTGAGAAGGCTTTTAAAAAACCATATGGGATCCTGGGCTTTAATAATAGCGATGTAGAGTCAAGGAAGTTATGCTAAACCTTTATAAAACATGGTTAGGCCTCAGCTGGAGTATTGTATTTAATTCTGGGTACCACATTTAGGAAGGCTGTCAAGGCCTTAGAGAGGGTGCAGAGGAGATTTACTGGAATGGTACCAGGGATGAGGGACTTCAGTTATGTGGAGAGACTGGAGAAGCTGGGGTTGTTCTCCTTGGAACAGAGAAGGTTAAGGGGAGATTTGATAGAGGTGTTCAAAATCATCAACGGTTTTGACAGAGTAACTAAGGAGAAACTGTTTCAGAGGACACAGATTTAAGGTGATCGGTTAAAGAGCCAGAGGCGACATGAGGAAACATTTTTTTTATGCAGCGAGTTGTTATGATCTGGAATTCACTGCCTGAAAGGGCGGTGGAAGCAAATTCAATAGTAACTTTCAAAAGGGAATTGGATAAATACTTGAAGGGAAAAAATTACAAGGCTATGGGGAAAGAGCAGGGGAGTGGGACTAATTGGATAGCTCTTTCAAAGAGCCAGCACAGGCACGATGGGCCGAATAGCCTCCTCCTGTGCTGTACCTACTGTGATACTAGTAGGGACATTAGGAACAACAGTAGGCAATTTAGCCCCTTGAGCCTGCTCCACCATTCAATTAAATCATGGCTGACCTGTATCCCAACTCTACCCACTTTTTCATCGAGTTACATCGAAACTATATCACAGAAACAGGCCATTCGGCCCAACTGGTCTATGCCGGCGTTTATGCTCCACATGAGCCTCCTCCCTCCTTACTTCATCTAACCCTGCCTATTCCTCCTTCCATTCCTTTCTCCCTCATGTGCTTCCCCTTAAATGCATCTGTGTTATTTGCCTCAGCCACTCCTTGTTCCACATTCTAACCACTCTGGGTAAAGAAGTTTCTCCTGAATTCCCTATTGGATTTATTAGTGACTTTTTAATATTTATGACCTCTAGTTTTGGACTCTCCCACAAGTGGAAACATTTTCTCCACGTCTACCCAATCAAACCCTATCATTATCTTAAAGACCTCTATCAGGTCACCCCTCTTCCTTCTCTTTTCAAGAGAATAGAGTCTCAGCCTGTTCAGCCTTTCCCTTAGTTTTGGTATCATCCTTTTAAATCTTTTTTGCATCCTCCCCAATCCCTCTATATCCTTTTTATAATATGGAGACCAGAACTGTGCACAATTCTCCAAGTGTGGTCTAATCAGGGTTCCATATAAGTTTAACATAACTTCTCTGCTTTTCAATTCTATCCCTCTAGAAATGAACTTCAGTGTTTGGTTTGCCTTTTTTTATGGCCTATTAACCTGTGTCGCTACTTTTAGTGATTTGTGTATCTGTACCCCCAGATCCCTTTGCTCCTCTATCCCATTTAGACTCTTATTATCCAAACAGTATGTGGCCTTTACATTTTTCCTACTAAAATGCACCACCTCACATTTATCTACATTAAAAATCATTTGCCAATTACAGGCCCATTCTGCAAGTTTATTAACGTCCTCTTGCATTTTGATGCATTCTTCCTTTGTATTAACTACACCCCACAATTTGGTGTCCACAAATTTTGAAATTGTACTTCTGATTTCCGAATCCAAATCGCTAATGTAAATGGTGAACAACAGTGGTCTCAGCACCGATCCCTGTGGAACACCACTTCCCACCTTTTACCAGTCTGAGTCGCTACACTTAACCCCCACTCTCTTCTGTTTTGTAACCAGCTTGCTATCCATTCTGCTACCTGTCCCCTGACTCCACATGCTCTGACCTTAGTCATGAGTCTACAATGCGGTACCTTATCGAAGGCCTTTTGAAAATCCAAATATATTACATCTACTACATTACCCTAGTCTACTCTTTCTGTTACTTCGTCAAAGAATTCAGTAAGGTTGGTCAAGCATGACTTTCCCTTCTGAAATCCGTGCTGACTATTCTTTATTATATTTTAATATTCTAGATGTTTTCTTTGATTCCATTATCTTTCCTACCACCGATGTTAAGCGAACTGTTCTATAGTTCCCTGGACTTGTTCTATCTCCTTTTTTAAATATAGGAATCATATTAGCTGTCCGCAGTCCTCTGGCACTATTCCCTTTTCTAGTGATTTTTTATATATATGTAATAGTGCCTCTGCTCTCTCTTCCCTAACTTCTTTTAATATTCGTGGATGCAATCCATCTGGTCTTATCCTCCCTAAGTTTAATTAGTTTTTCAATTATCTCCCCCCTTTCTATCTTAAATGTTTTAATATCTTTTGTGATCTCTTCTTCTAATGTCCTGCCCACCCTGATGGTCGCCATGGTAAATATCCCTTAATATCCTTATCTAACAAAAATCGATTAATCTCAGTATTGAAAGTTTCAATTGACCCCCAGCATCCACAGCCTTTTGTGGGAGAGAGTTCCAGATTTCCACTACCCTTTGTGTGAAGAAATGCTTCCTGACATCATGCCTGAAGGGCCGAGCTCTAATTTTAAGATTAAGCCCCCTTGTTCTGGACTCCCCCACGAGAGGAAATAGTTTCTTTGTCTCTACCCTATTGAATCCTTTAATCATTTTATACACCTCGCTCAGATCACCCCTCCACCACCTAAATTCAAGGGAATACAAGCCTAGTCTATGTAACCTGTGCTTATAATTTAACCCTCTGAACCCCGGTATCATTCTGATGAACCTGCGCTGCACCCCCTCCAAGGCCAGTATATCCCCTCTCTCCGAAAAATCCGATATCAGTCTCTGAGCTCTAATCATTCTGTCTCCATTTATTTCTGATTATGCCTGTGTGAAACACCTTGAGACGTTTTTCCGTGTAAAATCCCTATATAAATCAAGTTGGTATTGTAAGTGGAATGGACTTAATCAAGGCTCCCCGGTGTCCTGGCCAATATTTATCCCTAACCAACATCACTAAAACAGATTAACTGGTCCTTTATCTCATTGCTGTTTGTGGGACCTTGCTGTATGCAAATTAGCTGCTGCTTTTGCCTACTAAACAACAGATCGTACACTTCAACAAATATTTCATTGTTTGTGAAGCACTTTGGGAGGTCGTGAGAATGTGAAAGGCGCTGTATAGATGCAAGTTCATTCTCTCTGTTTACCGCACAAGTGAGATCTTTCCAAATGTAAAGCAGAGAGAAGAGACTCTAATATATGTTTGGACATTTCTCACTTGTACACTATGGGTTGGCCTGAGGCTGGAGACACAGGCACGACATGAACCCTTTTGCCATGGACAAACAGTACTCCTCTCTGTTTCCTGGATTAAAAGTGGTCGGGTACGGGATGGTTTGACCAAGGATGAGGCTCTAACATATTAAAGGGATTGGACTAGATTATCCACCACGGTGGGTTTAACTCCGGAACTCCACTTCCATCTCCATGGTAACCCCGCTGACATTACCTTTCTCCGGCTCCTGGCACAGTTAGCAACCTGCCTTGGGGGGGAGGGAAACATTTAAGGGCCAGGACATCTATTTTTAATTCTTAACTCAGGAAACAACGTCTGCAACATGCCATAAGAACTTAAGAAATAGGAGCAGGAGTAGGCCATATGGCCCCTCGAGCCTGCTCCACCATTTAGTAAGATCATGGCTGATCTTTGACCTTAAACTCCACTTTCCTGCCTGATCCCCATATCCCTTGATTCTCCTAGAGTCCAAAAATCTATCGATCTCAGCCTTGAATATATTCAACGACTGAGCATCCACAGCCCTCTGGTAGAGAATTCCAAAAATTCACAACCCTCTGAGTGAAGAAATTCCTCCTCATCTCAGTCTTAAATGGCCGACCCCCTTATCCTGAGACTATGCCCCCTACTTCTGGACTCTCCAGCCAGGAGAAACAACCTATCAGCATCTACCCTGTCAAGCCCTCTCACTGCCAACTGGAAAAGTTGCTAATGTTGAGAACTGACAGCTTAAGAAGGGCCCTGACACGTGAAAAGAAGTCACTACACTGGCTCTGTGTCTGAAGTGGTCAGTTTACACAACAAGGGGGGAGAGTTTCTGCTGGGGGGGGGTTCTCCCGACAGACTGCTGTATCTTCGGTACAAGATCGGTGGAAGCCCTTGAGAAATGGTGTAAACGTCATTTTGGCTGTGTGGGGGACTTCTGCCGAAGTTAGACTGACGAGTGGGAGTACCCCACGGGAATTCACCCCCAATATACCTTCACTTGAATTGGAGGAATACTGGAAAGGGGGAGGGGAAATCCCAACATTGAAGGGACAACATTGGTGACACATTTCCAGTCTGGGGAAGGGGCACGCTCCCTCGAAAAACATTAGAGTTTTTACATTAAAAATGAAGGCCTTGATATTCTGTGTGGGTGAGGGGTGGGGGGAGGGTTTACCAATCCCTTGATATAAGCAGCAGGAGATGAGACAAACCCCCAGAGAAGGAGTACGTTCACCATCTACACCGTGTCTCTGGGGGTCCCACGAACTCCCGCTGAGATTGGGAGACATACGGTGCCCCCTCCTGCAGAATTTCAGGCCTGATGAGATCTGGTTAATTTAAAGCATTTTTATACTTCACAATTAATAAATTCTTAAAAACAAAATCACATTTGGATTTTCAACAGACCATCAGGACCCAAAAATGATCTCAACAGTCACTCTCACACATCCAAGACCTCATCACTCACTTCACACAAACACTGTACCCCATCCAACTCCCCACCCTCTCACACACAAACACTGTACCCCATCCAACTCCCCACCCTCTCACACACAAACACTGTACCCCATCCAACTCCCCACCCTCTCACACACAAACACTGTACCCCATCCAACTCCCCACCCTCTCACACACAAACACTGTACCCCATCCAACTCCCCACCCTCTCACACACACACTGTACCCCATCCAACTCCCCACCCTCTCACACACAGACACTGTACCCCATCCAACTCCCCACCCTCTCACACACAGACACTGTACCCCATCCAACTCCCCACCCTCTCACACACAGACACTGTACCCCATCCAACTCCCCACCCTCTCACACACACACTGTACCCCATCCAACTCCCCACCCTCTCACACACACTGTACCCCATGCAACTCCCCACCCTCTCACACACAGACACTGTACCCCATCCAACTCCCCACCCTCTCACACACAGACACTGTACCCCATCCAACTCCGCACCCTCTCACACACACACTGTACCCCATCCAACTCCCCACCCTCTCACACACAGACACTGTACCCCATCCAACTCCGCACCCTCTCACACACAGACACTGTACCCCATCCAACTCCCCACCCTCTCACACACAGACACTGTACCCCATCCAACTCCCCACCCTCACACACACAGACACTGTACCCCATCCAACTCCCCACCCTCTCACAGAGACACTGTACCCCATCCAACTCCCCACCCTCTCACACAGACACTGTACCCCATCCAACTCCCCACCCTCTCACACACAGACACTGTACCCCATCCAACTCCCCACCCTCTCACACACACACACTGTACCCCATCCAACTCCCCACCCTCACACACACAGACACTGTACCCCATCCAACTCCCCACCCTCTCACAGAGACACTGTACCCCATCCAACTCCCCACCCTCACGCACACAGACACTGTACCCCATCCAACTCCCCACCCTCTCACACAGACACTGTACCCCATCCAACTCCCCACCCTTTCACACACAGACACTGTACCCCATCCAACTCCCCACCCTCTCACACACACTGTACCCCATCCAACTCCCCACCCTCTCACACACACTGTACCCCATCCAACTCCCCACCCTCTCACACACACACTGTACCCCATCCATCTCCCCACCCTCTCACACACACACTGTACCCCATCCAACTCCCCACCCTTTCACACACACACTGTACCCCATCCAACTCCCCACCCTTTCACACAGACACTGTACCCCATCCAACTCCCCACCCTCTCACACACACACTGTACCCCATCCAACTCCCCACCCTTTCACACACACACTGTACCCCATCCAACTCCCCACCCTCTCACACACAGACACTGTACCCCATCCAACTCCCCACCCTCTCACACACACACTGTACCCCATCCAACTCCCCACCCTCTCTCACACACTGTACCCCATCCAACTCCCCACCCTCTCACACACACACTGTACCCCATCCAACTCCCCACCCTCTCACACACACACTGTACCCCATCCAACTCCCCACCCTCTCTCACACACTGTACCCCATCCAACTCCCCACCCTCTCACACACACACTGTACCCCATCCAACTCCCCACCCTCTCACACACACACTGTACCCCATCCAACTCCCCACCCTTTCACACACACACTGTACCCCATCCAACTCCCCACCCTCTCACACACAGACACTGTACCCCATCCAACTCCCCACCCTCTCACACACACACTGTACCCCATCCAACTCCCCACCCTCACACAGACACTGTTCCCCATCCCACTCCCCACCCTCTCACACACACACTGTACCCCATCCAACTCCCCACCCTCTCACACACACACTGTACCCCATCCAACTCCCCACCCTCTCACACACACACTGTACACCATCCAACTCCCCACCCTCTCACACACACACTGTACCCCATCCAACTCCCCACCCTCTCACACACACACTGTACACCATCCAACTCCCCACCCTCTCACACACACACTGTACCCCATCCAACTCCCCACCCTCTCACACACACACTGTACCCCATCCAACTCCCCACCCTCTCACACACACACTGTACCCCATCCAACTCCCCACCCTCTCACACACAGACACTGTACCCCATCCAACTCCCCACCCTCTCACACACACACTGTACCCCATCCAACTCCCCACCCTCTCACACACACACTGTACCCCATCCAACTCCCCACCCTCTCACACACAGACACTGTACCCCATCCAACTCCCCACCCTCTCACACACACACTGTACCCCATCCAACTCCCCACCCTCTCACACACACACTGTACCCCATCCAACTCCCCACCCTCTCACACACACACTGTACCCCATCCAACTCCCCCCCTCTCACACAGACACTGTACCCCATCCAACTCCCCACCCTTGCACACACACACTGTACACCATCCAACTCCCCACCCTCTCACACACACACTGTACCCCATCCAACTCCCCACCCTTTCACACACACACTGTACCCCATCCAACTCCCCACCCTTTCACACACTGTACCCCATCCAACTCCCCACCCTCTCACACACACACTGTACCCCATCCAACTCCCCACCCTCTCACACACACACACTGTACCCCATCCAACTCCCCACCCTCTCACACACACTGTACCCCATCCAACTCCCCACCCTCTCACACACACACTGTACCCCATCCAACTCCCCACCCTCTCACACACACTGTACCCCATCCAACTCCCCCCCTCTCACACAGACACTGTACCCCATCCAACTCCCCACCCTCTCACACACACACTGTACCCCATCCAACTCCCCACCCTCTCACACACACTGTACCCCATCCAACTCCCCACCCTCTCACACACAGACACTGTACACCATCCAACTCCCCACCCTCTCACACACACACTGTACCCCATCCAACTCCCCCACCCTCTCACACAGACACTGTACCCCATCCAACTCCCCACCCTTGCACACACACACTGTACACCATCCAACTCCCCACCCTCTCACACACACACTGTACCCCCTCCAACTCCCCACCCTCTCACACACACACTGTACCCCATCCAACTCCCCACCCTCTCACACACACACTGTACCCCATCCAACTCCCCACCCTCTCACACACAGACACTGTACCCCATCCAACTCCCCACCCTCTCACACACACACTGTACCCCATCCAACTCCCCACCCTCTCACACACAGACACTGTACCCCATCCAACTCCCCACCCTCTCACACACACACTGTACCCCATCCAACTCCCCACCCTCTCACACACACACTGTACCCCATCCAACTCCCCACCCTCTCACACACAGACACTGTACCCCATCCAACTCCCCACCCTCTCACACACACACTGTACCCCATCCAACTCCCCACCCTCTCACACACACACTGTACCCCATCCAACTCCCCACCCTCTCACACACTGTACCCCATCCAACTCCCCCCCTCTCACACAGACACTGTACCCCATCCAACTCCCCACCCTTGCACACACACACTGTACACCATCCAACTCCCCACCCTCTCACACACACACTGTACCCCATCCAACTCCCCACCCTTTCACACACACACTGTACCCCATCCAACTCCCCACCCTTTCACACACTGTACCCCATCCAACTCCCCACCCTCTCACACACACACACTGTACCCCATCCAACTCCCCACCCTCTCACACACACTGTACCCCATCCAACTCCCCACCCTCTCACACACACACTGTACCCCATCCAACTCCCCACCCTCTCACACACACTGTACCCCATCCAACTCCCCCCCTCTCACACAGACACTGTACCCCATCCAACTCCCCACCCTCTCACACACACACTGTACCCCATCCAACTCCCCACCCTCTCACACACACACTGTACCCCATCCAACTCCCCCACCCTCTCACACAGACACTGTACCCCATCCAACTCCCCACCCTTGCACACACACACTGTACACCATCCAACTCCCCACCCTCTCACACACACACTGTACCCCATCCAACTCCCCACCCTCTCACACACACACTGTACCCCATCCAACTCCCCACCCTCTCACACACACACTGTACCCCATCCAACTCCCCACCCTCTCACACACACTGTACCCCATCCAACTCCCCACCCTCTCACACACACACTGTACCCCATCCAACTCCCCACCCTCTCACACACACTGTACCCCATCCAACTCCCCCCCTCTCACACAGACACTGTACCCCATCCAACTGCCCACCCTCTCACACACACACTGTACCCCATCCAACTCCCCACCCTTGCACACACACACTGTACACCACCCAACTCCCCACCCTCTCACACACACACTGTACCCCATCCAACTCCCCACCCTCTCACACACACACTGTACCCCATCCAACTCCCCACCCTCTCACACACACACTGTACCCCATCCAACTCCCCACCCTCTCACACACACACTGTACCCCATCCAACTCCCCACCCTCTCACACACACACTGTACCCCATCCAACTCCCCACCCTCTCACACACACACTGTACACCACCCAACTCCCCACCCTCTCACACACACACTGTACCCCATCCAACTCCCCACCCTCTCACACACACACTGTACCCCATCCAACTCCCCACCCTCTCACACACACACTGTACACCATCCAACTCCCCACCCTCTCACACACACACTGTACACCATCCAACTCCCCACCCTCTCACACACACACTGTACACCATCCAACTCCCCACCCTCTCACACACACACTGTACCCCATCCAACTCCCCACCCTCTCACACACACACTGTACCCCATCCAACTCCCCACCCTCTCACACACACACTGTACCCCATCCAACTCCCCACCCTCTCACACACACACTGTACACCATCCAAATCCCCACCCTCTCACACACACACTGTACCCCATCCAACTCCCCACCCTCTCACACACACACTGTACACCATCCAACTCCCCACCCTCTCACACACACACTGTACCCCATCCAACTCCCCACCCTCTCACACACACACTGTACCCCATCCAACTCCCCACCCTCTCACACACACACACTGTACCCCATCCAACTCCCCACCCTCTCACACACACTGTACCCCATCCAACTCCCCACCCTCTCACACACACACTGTACCCCATCCAACTCCCCACCCTCTCACACACAGACACTGTACCCCATCCAACTCCCCACCCTCTCACACACACTGTACCCCATCCAACTCCCCCCCTCTCACACAGACACTGTACCCCATCCAACTCCCCACCCTTGCACACACACACTGTACACCATCCAACTCCCCACCCTCTCACACACACACTGTACCCCATCCAACTCCCCACCCTCTCACACACACACTGTACCCCATCCAACTCCCCACCCTCTCACACACACACTGTACACCATCCAACTCCCCACCCTCTCACACAGACACTGTACCCCATCCAACTCCCCACCCTCTCACACACACACTGTACACCATCCAACTCCCCACCCTCTCACACACACACTGTACCCCATCCAACTCCCCACCCTCTCACACACACTGTACCCCATCCAACTCCCCACCCTCTCACACACACACTGTACACCATCCAACTCCCCACCCTCTCACACACAGACACTGTACCCCATCCAACTCCCCACCCTCTCACACACACACTGTACCCCATCCAACTCCCCACCCTCTCACACACACTGTACCCCATCCAACTCCCCACCCTCTCAGACAGACACTGTACCCCATCCAACTCCCCACCCTCTCACACACACACTGTACACCATCCAACTCCCCACCCTCTCAGACAGACACTGTACCCCATCCAACTCCCCACCCTTTCACACACACACTGTACCCCATCCAACTCCCCACCCTCTCACACACACTGTACCCCATCCATCTCCCCACCCTCTCACACACAGACACTGTACCCCATCCAACTCCCCACCCTCTCACACACACACTGTCTTCCAACCCACCCCATTTGTACTGCCACTCTTCCCCTTTCACCCTGGTTAAGCTGGTACTCTTCCTCCACTCTCACCGTTAAAGCTCTCCCTTCCAGTACCTGCTGGCTTTCTTGCTGACACTCTCCCTCCCTCTCAGTTAATGCTGACATTCTGCTTCTTCCCCCACCCCAAATAACCACTCAGAGCTGATGCCCCTTTACTTCTCCTCTCCTCGCCAGTAATGACACACCATAAAGAAAAAAGCATACACTAAGCACATAGACAATAAAGAGGATTTTTTAAAATATTCATTCATGGGATGTGGGCGTCGCTGGCGAGGCCGGCATTTATTGCCCATCCCTAATTGCCCTTGAGAAGGTGGTGGTGAGCCGCCTTCTTGAACCGCTGCAGTCCGTGTGGTGAAGGTTCTCCCACAGTGCTGTTAGGGAGTTCCAGGATTTTGACCCAGCGACGATGAAGGAACGGCGATATATTTCCAAGTCGGGATGGTGTGTGACTTGGAGGGGAACGTGCAGGTGGTGTTGTTCCCATGTGCCTGCCGCCCTTGACCTTCTAGGTGGTAGAGGTCGCGGGTTTGGGAGATGCTGTCGAAGAAGCCTTGGCGCGTTGCTGCAGTGCATCCTGTGGATGGTACACACTGCAGCCACGGTGCGCCGGTGGTGAAGGGAGTGAACGTTTAGGGTGGTGGATGGGGTGCCAATCAAGCGAACTGCTTTGTCCTGGATGGTGTCGAGCTTCTTGAGTGTTGTTGGAGCTGCACTCATTCAGGCAAGTGGAGAGTATTCCATCACACTCCTGACTTGTGCCTTGTAGATGATGACAAAGGGAATATGAAAAGGTTAAGAAAAAAGTTAAAAAAACAATTAGGAAGGCAAAGAGAAACTACAAAATTAAATTATTAAGGAATATAAAAAGAAATAGTGAAGTGTTCTACAAACACATAAATAACAAAAGAAAAATGAGGGTAGGGATAGGTCCACTAAGGGATACACACGATAAACTCACAGGTAATGACAGCAAAATGGCAGAAATATTAAATAATTACTTTGCCTCAGTATTTATCAGGAAGACAAACAAGGTGGGCAGGAAAGTAGAAGAAGTGATCAAAAAAGATATAAAGACATTTAAGATAGAAAGGGGGGAGATAATTGATAAACAAATCAAACTTAGGGAGGATAAAATCCCTGCATCCGTGAATATTAAAAGAAGTTAGGGAAGAGATGGCAGAGGGCCTATTACACATATATAAAAATTAATTAGAAAAGGGAGTAGTGCCAGAGGACTGGCGGACAGCTAGTGTTATTCCTATATTGATAAAGGGATATAGAATAAGTCCAAGGAACTAAAGAGCCATTAGCTTAACATTGGTGGTTGGAAAGAAAATGGAATCTTTTCTCAAAGATGTAATACAAAAACATCTAGAAACCGAAAATATAATAAAAAAGTAATCAACAAGGATTTCAAAAGAGAACGTTATGTTTGACCAACCTTATTGAATTCTTTGAAGAAGTAACAGAAAGGATAGACAAGGGTAGTGTAGTAGATGTAATATATTTGGATTTTCAAAAGGCCTTCGATAAGGTACCGCATTGTAGACTCATGACTAAGGTCAGAGCATGTGGAGTCAGGGGACAGGTAGCAGAATGGATAGCAAGCTGGTTACAAAACAGAAAACAGCGAGTGGGGGTTAAGGGTAGCTACTCAGACTGGCAAAAGGTGGGAAGTGGCGTTCCACAGGGATCAGTGCTGGGACCACTGTTGCTCACCATTTACATAACGATTTGGACTCTGGAATCGGAAGTACGATTTCAAAATTTGGGGACGGCACCAAATTGGGGGGTGTAGTTAATACCGTGGAGGACTGTGACAAAATATAGGAAGACATTAATAAACTTGCAGAATGGGCGTGTAATTGGCAAATGAATTTCAATATAGATAAATGTGAGGTATTACATTTTGGTGGGAAGAATAAGGAGGCCCCATACTGCTTGGATAATGACAGCCTAAATGGGGGAGAGGAGCAGAGGGATCTGGGGGTACAGATACACAAATCACTAAAAGTAGTGACACAGGCCGTAAAAAAAGCAAACCAAGTACTGGGGTTCATTTCTAGAGGGATCAAATTGAAAAGCAGAGAAGTTACGTTAAACTTGTACATAACCTTGGTTAGACCATACTTGGAGTACTGTGAACAGTTCTGGTCTCCATATTATAAAGAGGATATAGAGGCATTGGAGAAGGTGCAAAAAAGATTTACTAGGATGATACCAAGATTGAGAGGTTATACCAACAGGAAAGATTGAGCAGCCTGGGACTCTTTTCTCTGGAAAAGAGAAGGCTGAGGGGTAACCTGATAGAGGTCTTTAACATTATGAAAGGGTTTGATAGGGCATACGTGGAGAAAATGTTTCCACTTTTGGGGGAGACCAGAACTAGGGGCCATAAATATAAGATAGTCACTAATAAACCCAATAGGGAATTCAGGAGAAACTTCTTCACTCAGAGAGTGGTTAGAATGTGGAACTCACTACCACAAGGAGTGGTTGAGGCGAATAGCATAGATGCATTTAAGGGGAAGCTAGATAAACACATGAGGGAGAAAGGAATAGAAGGATATGGTGATAGGGGGAGATGAAAAGGGGTGGGAGAAGGTTTGTGTGGAGCATAAACACCGCCATAGACCAGTTGGGCCAAATGGCCTGTCCCTATGCTGTACATTCTATGTAATTACCATCCATTTCATTCTGATTGCTTCAGCCCCTCCCTCTCCCCTTCACTGCCATTCGCACTGCCCTCCCCTTCATTTCCCCTCTCTCTCTTCCCCATCCATTTTTCCTTTGAATTCTGCCCTCTCTTTTCCTGATTCATTCCTCCCCTTCCCTCCCATTACATTATCTCCCCACTTTGCTCACCCTTTGGATTTCCTCCCTTGCCCTCCCCTTTGCATTCTCACCCACTGAAGTCTGGTGACTAATGCACTGAACAGGCCCCCCTCCTCCTCCTCACACATCCACCACTATTGGCTGGGATTGCTGCCTCTGTATACTGGAGATGGGAAGAGCAGAGGGGAGCCCGGTTGCACTGATTTGTGTAGCAATCATTGACACACTGACCAGACCCCCAAGGGCTGACTGTCAATGTGAAACATTGACACTGGTTCTTCAGGCTACAGAGCCCCCAAAGTCAGTGACTCAGTGGAGATCCTATTGACTGGAATCAAGTAAAGGAGAACCCGCATCTTTGGAACAGAGGGAAGGAAGATGGTTATCCAGGCCTATTACCACCTCCAGCAACTCTTGTATGCCTACTCAATGCCAGAAGTAGTTCAATGGCTGACCAGGTCATCCAAGGTGAGAGGAGACAATGGACGTTGCTGAAGCTAGGTTTAATGCCTGTCTACCATTGCCACCCACCTTGCCCCCAGTGTGTTTCACACCATGTCCTACTCCCCTGAGCTATCCACGAGGAAGCACTGTCACTTCTTTACACCCTGTGCCTTGCCCTGTAACTGATCCTAGGCTCACAGCCTCACACGTGGAGAAAATGTGAAAGCCTCACTCCTATATTGGTTGCATTCTTGTACCTGTTCTCACCCCCATTCAGAAATCCTCACTCACACCTGGGGTGCAATCCTTCTGATGGCAAATAAAATGTGTTCACGCACTGTATCTTCCTCTTGTTGGAGAAGACTGCATGCAATGCTCGCCAGAGGAGTGCCACTGGGGAAGGACTCCCAAGGCCATTGACCCTGAATCACCCTTCAGGCATCCTTTTTGCCTCTTGCAAGCACCAGCCCCGCGATACCCACCCAGAAGACAGTGTGAGGGAGAGACACAGTGCATGAGTGCTGAGGAGTTTGGGTTTGCAGATGAGGAGGCAGCTGATGCTGTCCAGGGGGACAGGATCAGGACTCTGATCTCAGGGGTCCAACATTTAATAGAAAGGTGCCCGAACCTAACCCGTGTTAAGGCGGTTGAGGAGATGTCCACGAAGCGTAGCATGTGTGGTTCAGGGGGAAGAGCCCACGAGCTGCATCTGTGGCACCTTAGGGAAGTGCGCAGAGTCCTGCAGCTAACCCCAGTGCATGTGGCAGCTCCGGCACGATCTGCAGCTGAGGCCCCCGAACAGAGGATCTGTGGTGGGTAAAATTTTGGAGTCTATTATTAAGGAGACAGTAGCGGAACATTTGGATAAACATAATTTAATAGGACAAAGTCAGCATGGCTTTACGAAGGGGAAGTCATGTCGGACAAATTTGCTTGAGTTCTTTGAGGACATAACGTACAGGGTGGATAAAGGGGAACCAGTGGACGTAGTGCATTTAGACTTCCAGAAGGCATTCGACAAGGTGCCACATAAAAGATTATTGCTCAAGATAAAGAATCACTGGATTGGGGGTAATATTCTGGCATGGGTGGAGGATTGGTTTTCTAACAGGAAGCAGAGAGATGGGATAAATGGTTCATTCTCGGACTGGCAACCAGTAGCCAGTGGTGTTCCGCAGGGGTCGGTGCTGGGTCCCCAACTCTTTACAATCTATATTAACGATTTGGAGGAGGGGACCGAGTGTAACATATCAAAGTTTGCAGATGATACAAAGATGGGAGGGAAAGTAGAGAGTGAGGAGGACATAAAAAACCTACAAGGAGATATAGACAGGCTGGGTGAGTGGGCGGAGATTTGGCAGATGCAATACAATATTGGAAAATGTGAGGTTATGCAATTTGGCAGGAAAAATCAGAGAGCAAGTTATTATCTTAATGGCGAGAAACTGGAAAGTACTGCAGTACAAAGGGATCTGGGGGTCCTAGTGCAAGAAAATCAAAAAGTTAGTATGCAGGTGCAGCAGGTGATCAAGAAGGCCAACGGAATGTTGGCTTTTATTGCTCGGGGGATAGAATATAAAAACAGGGAGGTATTGCTGCAGTTATATAAGGTATTGGTGAGACCGCACCTGGAATACTGCATACAGTTTTGGTGTCCATACTTAAGAAAAGACATACTTGCTCTCGAGGCAGTACAAAGAAGGTTCACTCGGTTAATCCCGGGGATGAGGGGGTGGACATATGAGGAGAGGTTGAGTAGATTGGGACTCTACTCATTGGAGTTCAGAAGAATGAGAGGCGATCTTATTGAAACATATAAGATTGTGAAGGGTCTTGATCGGGTGGATGCAGTAAGGATGTTCCCAAGGATGGGTGAAACTAGAACTAGGGGGCATAATCTTAGAATAAGGGGCTGTTCTTTCAAAACTGAGATGAGGAGAAACTTCTTCACTCAGAGGGTAGTAGGTCTGTGGAATTTGCTGCCCCAGGAAGCTGTGGAAGCTACATCATTAAATAAATTTAAAACAGAAATAGACAGTTTCCTAGAAGTAAAGGGAATTAGGGGTTACGGGGAGCGGGCAGGAAATTGGACATGAATTTAGATTTGAGGTTAGGATCAGATCAGCCATGATCTTATTGAATGGCAGAGCAGGCTCGAGGGGCCGATTGGCCTACTCCTGCTCCTATTTCTTATGTTCTTATGTTCTTATCCCTAATGTCCTGCATGGCAACTACGATTGCCTTGGATGCCAGAGTGGACCGATCTCTCTCTCAGGGTTTCCAGGAGTTGTCTGGAACTATTCAGTCTGCTTTCCCACCAGTCAGTGACCCAACAGATTTATTGCTCAGTACTAGTGGTTGGCAGGGTGTGTCCATGTACGATGAGACTGTCCAAAACTAATCTCGCTGCCCCGCTCTCTCCCCATAGCCCTGTATCAATCCCAAACTAGTCCCACTGTCCCACTCTCTCCCCATAGCCCTGTATCAATCCCAAACTAGTCCCACTGTCCCACTCTCTCCCCATAGTCCTGTATCAATCCCAAACTAATCCCACTGCCCCACTCTCTCCCCATAGCCCTGTATCAATCCCAAACTAATCCCACTGCCCCACTCTCTCCCCATAGCCCTGTATCAATCCCAAACTAATCCCACTGCCCCACTCTCTCCCCATAGCCCTGTATCAATCCCAAACTAATCCCACTGTCCCACTTTCTCTCCATAGTCCTGTATCTTCCTGGTTTCAAATATTTATTTTTGGACTGATTTATTGCAAAGGGACTGGCATGGGTGTGTTTATCTGAAAGCTTGGTGTATGTTGGGTTTGGAGGAGAGCTGCACGAGATTGGTTTACTGATAGGAGGCAGTTGTCATGGATACTGATGGCAGGACAGAGGATGCAGTGGGCAGGGATTTATTTTATTTTAAGTCACCCATTGTCATCTGTGCCCGTATCTTGACGCAGGTTGGCAGAGGTTCCTCGGGGTGTTCCTTGTCCTGCTCCAGCAGGACCTCCCCAGGCTGCTGGCTGTGCTGCCCTGGATTAACCATCCCATCATTGTCTCTGGGACAATAAGAAGCAATCCTTTCCTGATGGTAAAACTGTGGACTGTGCAGCAGCCTACAATGGACCCTGAGACCCTGGCAGGACTATACTGGAACACCCTCCAACCCCCGCCCCCCCAAATCTATCAATGAACCTCAGTTGGTCCTTAGTGCCAAAGGCCTGTTCTACAGCAATCCTGGTGGTACAGTGAGCCTCGTTGTATGAGCGATGTTCGAGGGTCCTCGGGTTCTGTAGTGGGCTATTGTAGAGGGTAGCCCTTGTACCCCAGCAGACAACCAAACCCCTGGCCTGGATCAGTGAAGAGCCCTGAGATTCCCGACTGTCCTAAGAGGAAAGAATCATGACAGCTGCCCATGTCGCAGGCATTTACATGCAGCACGATGAGCCTCACATTGCTCACAAGCTGCATGTTAAGGGTGTGAAACCCTTTCCTGCTGATCTGGTTAACGGTGCACGTATGGTGACGTGTGTGCTGTTGGTGGCCTCCTGGTCCTGGGGAAATCCAGCCTGCCTGTGAAATTGTATCGGCCTTTCCTGTTGATGAGTCAGGTCCATCGGGAGAGACAGACTGGACAGGTCTCCAAAACAGGCCATCTGTTACCTGCTTTATGCAGTGGTGTGCTGCCGATGGGCAAACATGGCCGATATTGCCCCATGTTTCCTGAAAGGAGCCTGTGAAGTAGAAGTTAGATGCCACGGTGATTTTGGCTGTCACTGGCAGTGCCAGGCCTTGGGTTACGTGGACTGACACGACTCTGTTATGGTCTTTGAGGGGAAGTGAATGTGCTTGAAGTTCAGATAGGAGCACATGGGTTGGCAAACACAGTGGGCTGGGTACCTGTGGATCAATGTCAACCAGTGTCTATGGTGCCTTACCAGCCTGGCCTCCTTCAGCACTTCCTCCTGATCCTCATCGTCCTCCTCTTGTAGTGGAGATGATCATTGGGCCACGGTCGGGGGTGGGGGGGAATGGCTCCTGGGGTCCAAAAATAAAGGTCTTAACCCCTAGAGCAAAGTTCCAGCTCCTCCCTACTCTGAGGCCGAGTAAGTTTCAGGTCAAATTAGTTAATAAGAAATGGGTCTCAGAGCTCACAGCTCAACCAAATGGCTGCTCGTGGCACGTCCAGTTTGCTACAGCCCCTAGCGATCTGCAAGGCCATTATTGTACTGCTCTGTTTTGGAGGTGGGTCCTAAGATGTGAGGGAGGGTTACTCATTACGCTCGTGGTGGAGGCAGGTTTCCAGTGAGCACTGTCTGTGGGTCGTCAATATTGGGGCGAAGAGGGGAGAGGAAAATACCGAAAGAGTTCAGGAACATCAGGGAATCAGATCCACATTTTAATGTTTACTGATCCAAAACCGCCCGAGACAAGCAGAAACCTAGAGGAAAATGGAGCCCAATATGTCTCCTTTGTGAGTATTGATGAAGGTAAGAGAGGGGATGTGGCAGTCTGGCTGGGATTGCCTAACAGTTACTGCTACTCTGTTAGTTCAACACTCCCTGCGGTCGTATAACTGCATTTTCTGTCATTTCTCTCTTTCTTTGTAGCCACTGATCGGAACTAAAGGAAGGGCAGAGTTTGACAGCAAAGAGAACACATTCACCAATAATCCTGGGATAAAGCAACTCAAGCAGTAAAAGCAGTGTGTGTCTTGGCTAAATGCTATTTAATATCATTGGAAATGAGCAAGCATAGAAACAGAAACAGTAATGAAGATAAACCTTGGGAGGGATTTTGCTGTAAACTAACGGTGAGGCTAACCGTGCTCACCGTTATTCATGTGCTAATCGGACAGTAACTTCCGGTGCCCGCACACGTGTGAGTTAAACACGGAAATCGGGAAGTTGCTGCCCGAGATGCCCTGCTCCTCCAAAAGCTGCGCCAAAATGGCATCTCGCCGTCTGACTCACCGTTCAAATGTATTGAACGGTGTGAAATTTGTGTACTTACCTCATAGATACGGACTAAACTCCACAGGGAGCAGGAGTAGGCCATTCGGCCCTTCGAGCCTGCTCCACCATTCAATATAATCATGGCTGATCCTCTATCTCAATACCATATTCCCGCTCTCTCCCGATACCCCTTGATGCCTTTTGTGTCTAGAAATCTATCTAGCTCCTTCTTAAATATATTCAGTGACTTGGCCTCCACGGCCTTCTAAGATAGAGAATTCCACAGGTTCACCACCCTCTGAGTGAAGAAATTTCTCCTCAGCTCAGTCCTAAATGTCCTCCCCCATATCCTGAGATTGTGACCCCTTGTTCTGGAACCTCCAGCCAGGGAAAACATCCTCCCTGCATCCAGTCTGTCTAGCCCTGTCAGAATTTTATATGTTTTAATGAGATGCCCTCTCATTCTTCTAAACTCGAGTGAATACAGGCCGAGTCGACCCAATCTCTCCTCATACGACAGTCCTGCCATCCCAGGAATCAGTCTGGTGAACTTTCGCTGCACTCCCTCTATGGCAAGTATATCCTTAGGTAAGGAGACCAAAACTGCACACAATACTCCAGGTGTGGTCTCATCAAGGCCCTGTATAACTGCAGTAAGACATCCTTGCTCCTGTACTCAAATCTTCTTGCAATGAAGGCCAACATACCATTCGCCTTCCTAATTGCTTGCTGCACCTGCATGTTTGCTTTCAGTGACTGGTGTACAAGGACACCCAGGTCTCTTTGTACATCAACATTTCCCAATCTATCACCATTTAAATAATACTCTGCCTTTCTGTTTTTCCTTCCGAACTGGATAACTTCACATTTATCCACATTATACTGCATCTGCCACGTATCTGCCCACTCACTCAACTTGTCTAAATCGCCTTGAAGCCTCTTTGCATCCTCCTCACAACTCACAATCCCACTTAGTTTTGTGTCGTCAGCAAACTTGGAAATATTACATTTGGTTCCCTCATCCAAATCATTGATGTATATTATGAATAGCTGGGGCCCAAGCACTGATCCCTGCGGTACCCCACTAGTCACTGTCTGCCACCCCGAAAAAGACCCATTTATTCCTACTCTCTGTTTCCTGTCTGTTAACCAATTTTCAATCCATGCCAGTATATTACCACCAATCCCATGTGCTTTAATTTTGCACACTAACCTCTTATGTGGGACTTTATCAAAAGCCTTCTGAAAATCCAAATAAACCACATCCACTGGTTCCCCCTTATCTATTCTACCAGTTACATCCTCAAAAAACTCCAGTAGGTTTGTTAAACACGATTTCCCTTTCATAAATCCATGTTGACTTTGTGTAATCCCATTGATATTTTCTAAGTGGCCTATTATCACATCCTTTATAATAGACTCTAGCATTTTCCCTACTACTGATGTTGACTGGAGGTCACCGGTTACGGTTATTGGCTTAGTATAAAGAGCAGAAGAGTCAATTCTCTCTTAACCCTCAATTCACTTTATTCACACCGTTAGATCATATACATATAGCTTATATGTCTGGTTAGATATAGGCACGTAGTTTACACCAGGTTATGCAGTTTTATACCCAAACTAAGATCTAAATGCACACCCACTAGGTTTCTCTGACACTCCCTGAGTGGTCACAGAATATAAAGGATAATACCCGAAAAGGTGAGCTGACGCTGGCCAGGCGTTCCGTTCTCTCTCTCTTTCGACGTCGTTTCTACGTCCCTGACGTAGGGTCTTCCACTTCCGCGATGGTTGGTCGTCTTCGCTCTGGCTCCACGCCCCAGATCCTTCATTCTTATTCCGAATCTTATCTCTTCAAGCTGTGCTGTCTCTCTCCCTTTGGTTTAGGCCTACTTGCTTTTTGCCTGTGTCTTCTCCTCATTGGCTCTGTCCCAAGGACTTTGGTAGCATTACCTCATTAATCCTTTTCTAAATAAGGACTTGTGTCTCATCACATTTCCTTTGTCTTTCACAAAACTTAGTTAATTCAAACTTAGTTAATTGATACTAATTGTATCAGCGGCTGACGTCTCCGGTTACTTTCTACAGCTCCTAGCCAACACTGATGTTAGACTAACTGGTCTGTAATTCCCTGTTTTCTCTCCCTCCTTTTTTAAATAGTGGGGTTACATTTGCCACCCTCCAATCTGCAGGATTAGGGCTTATTTATTCCAGTGTAAGTACCATTCTAACAGCGTGGTAAATCTTAATTACTGCCAAACAACCTCTCTGGCCCTGAAAATTAACTTTTACAAGTGTGGAGTCTCATCCCTTCAGCTTTTAATTATTGTTGGAGATTTTTTTTAAATTTCAATAATTTTTTAAAATTTTTCTCTATCTCTTTTAACTCTGTCTCTTAATCCAATCTTTCTTTCCCTCTCTTTATTTTGTTTACTGTACCAGATCTGACATTGAATTCACTATTCGAACTTACACTTCCTGGTTCAGCCTGCGTTGCTCATTAACAATTCTTCAATTTGATTAGTTAATGAGATACACAGTTGCTTGCCCTGTTCACACAGCTCCCAGATGCCCGGGAGAGGGGCTGTGCTATTTAGCTGTCCTGTTCACAGCAACTTGCCTCGCAAAAGCTCATAGAAAGTCTATGGGCAAGTGGAAGTCTAATGAACGGCTGGCACCGTTCGTTCGCCGCTCACAGCAAAATCCAGCCGATTAGCTTTGTAAACTCTTCCTGTGGTTTGTGTACAGAATAAATTCAATGCTCAATACTTCATATCTGGTGTGTGGATTGTAAATAAATTTCTGAAATGAAACAAAAGATGTCTCAGCCTTATATTTTATACTTTCTGCTGTAGTTGATGAAGTTCAATGAATTTTAATTTAGTTTGGGTCACAGATAATGTTGTGCCTGTTCCCACACCCATAGACCTACATCATTGGATCCATCAATAGATTATCTGGGATTAAACACAGACTGATATTTTATTCATAGTGTTTGGAAAGGCTATTTAATTATTCATTTATGTAGCATTTGGTATTTAGTTTGTTGATATCAAACGAGAAAAGACCTCAGAGATCTTCAAAACATGATGGCCCTGAAACTCCGAGGGATAGGGAGAGCACCTTGGCAGCAGCAAACTGGAATTTGGGGCTGACCCAGCATCCAGCAGGGTTCGGCCCCTTTTTTTGGCCCCACTAGAAATCCCACTACTTTTGGTGACGGGTGTGTAACTCCTGACCTTGTCTCTCCACTACTAACTGCCTTCTAAAACTCCTCTTCCCTGCTCCCTCCACCTTCACCTCCAACAACAAGTGTGACGAGTTCATGGCCTTCTTTGTCATTAAAGTTGCAACCGTCCATTCAGCTGCCTCTGCCTCATCCCTCCTTCCCCATGCCCACCAAGACAGGCCAGGTCTCAGCTAGACTAAGTGATATCTCAGCTCTCAGTACAGAGTCTGCAGCCCTCTGCTGACAAGCTGTTTTCATGTGATGGCTATTAAGGCACTACATGTGTGAGAAATGCATTCCATCTGTTATGCCAGCAACAATTAGCTTAATTAACCTTCTCAAGTTTTTTTTTTGGGCTGTAGAATTAACACTCACTCCAAAAAACATTTTACACAATGCAAAAAACAGGTGGGAGCTCGGGTACGTCACACTGCAGACATTACTTCACACTCCAGGTATTACTTCACATTCCAGGTATGACTTCACACTTCAGGTATTACGTCACACTGCAGACATTACTTCACACTGCAGATATTACTTCATATTCCAGATATTACTTCACATTACAGGTGTTACTTCACACTCCAGGTATTACTTCACACTCCAGGTATTACTTCACACTCCAGATATTACTTCACATTCCAGATATTACGTCACACTGCAGACATTACTTCACACTGCAGATATTACTTCACATTCCAGATATTACTTCACACTCCAGGTATTACTTCACATTACAGGTGTTACTTCACACTCCAGGTATTACTTCACATTCCAGATATTACTTCACATTCCAGATATTACGTCACACTGCAGACATTACTTCACACTGCAGATATTACTTCACATTCCAGATATTACTTCACACTCCAGGTATTACTTCACACTGCAGATATTACTTCACATTCCAGACATTACTTCACACTCCAGATATTACTTCACACTGCGGATATTACTTCACATTCCAGATATTACTTCACACTCCAGGTATTACTTCACAGTCCAGATATTACTTCACACCGCAGGTATCACTTCACATTCCAGATATTACTTCACATTCCAGATATTACTTCACATTCCAGATATTACTTCACATTCCAGATATTACTTCACACTGCAGGTATTACTTCACAGTCCAGATATTACTTCACACCGCAGGTATCACTTCACATTCCAGATATTACTTCACACTGCAGGTATTACTTCACACTGCAGATATTACTTCACACTCCAGGTATTACTTCACAGTCCAGATATTACTTCACACCGCAGGTATCACTTCACATTCCAGATATTACTTCACATTCCAGATATTACTTCACACTGCAGATATTACTTCACAGCAGGTATTCTTTTACACTCCTGGTATTACTTCACATTCCAGATATTACTTCACATTCCAGACATTACTTCACACTCCAGATATTACTTCACAGTCCAGATATTACTTCACACCGCAGGTATCACTTCACATTCCAGATATTACTTCACATTCCAGATATTACTTCACATTCCAGATATTACTTCACACTGCAGGTATTACTTCACAGTCCAGATATTACTTCACATTCCAGATATTACTTCACATTCCAGATATTACTTCACACTGCGGATATTAGTTCACATTCCAGATATTACTTCACACTCCAGGTATTACTTCACACTGCAGGTATTACTTCACAGTCCAGATATTACTTCACACCGCAGGTATCACTTCACATTCCAGATATTACTTCACATTCCAGATATTACTTCACATTCCAGATATTACTTCACATTCCAGATATTACTTCACACTGCAGGTATTACTTCACAGTCCAGATATTACTTCACACCGTAGGTATCACTTCACATTCCAGATATTACTTCACACTGCAGGTATTACTTCACACTGCAGATATTACTTCACACTCCAGGTATTACTTCACAGTCCAGATATTACTTCACACCGCAGGTATCACTTCACATTCCAGATATTACTTCACATTCCAGATATTACTTCACACTGCAGGTATCACTTCACACTGCAGATATTACTTCACAGCAGGTATTCTTTTACACTCCTGGTATTACTTCACACTCCAGGTATTACTTCACATTCCAGATATTACTTCACATTCCAGACATTACTTCACACTCCAGATATTACTTCACACTGCGGATATTACTTCATATTCCAGATATTACTTCACACTCCAGGTATTATTTCACATTCCAGATATTACTTCACATTCCAGATATTACTTCACACTCCAGGTATTACTTCACACTGCAGACATTACTTCACATTCCAGATATTAATTCACACTCCAGGTATTATTTCACATTCCAGATATTACTTCACATTCCAGACATTACTTCACACTCCAGATATTACTTCACACTGCGGATATTACTTCACATTCCAGATATTACTTCACACTCCAGGTATTACTTCACAGTCCAGATATTACTTCACACCGCAGGTATCACTTCACATTCCAGATATTACTTCACATTCCAGATATTACTTCACATTCCAGATATTACTTCACACTGCAGGTATTACTTCACAGTCCAGATATTACTTCACACCGCAGGTATCACTTCACATTCCAGATATTACTTCACACTGCAGGTATTACTTCACACTGCAGATATTACTTCACACTCCAGGTATTACTTCACAGTCCAGATATTACTTCACACCGCAGGTATCACTTCACATTCCAGATATTACTTCACATTCCAGATATTACTTCACATTCCAGATATTACTTCACACTGCAGGTATCACTTCACACTGCAGATATTACTTCACAGCAGGTATTCTTTTACACTCCTGGTATTACTTCACTTCCAGATATTACTTCACATTCCAGACATTAATTCACACTCCAGATATTACTTCACACTCCAGGTATTACTTCACAGTCCAGATATTACTTCACACTGCAGGTATCACTTCACACTGCAGATATTACTTCACAGCAGGTATTCTTTTACACTCCTGGTATTACTTCACACTCCAGGTATTACTTCACATTCCAGATATTACTTCACATTCCAGACATTACTTCACACTCCAGATATTACTTCACACTGCGGATATTACTTCACATTCCAGATATTACTTCACACTCCAGGTATTACTTCACAGTCCAGATATTACTTCACACCGCAGGTATCACTTCACATTCCAGATATTACTTCACATTCCAGATATTACCTCACATTCCAGATATTACTTCACACTGCAGGTATTACTTCACAGTCCAGATATTACTTCACACCGCAGGTATCACTTCACATTCCAGATATTACTTCACACTGCAGGTATTACTTCACACTGCAGATATTACTTCACACTCCAGGTATTACTTCACAGTCCAGATATTACTTCACACCGCAGGTATCACTTCACATTCCAGATATTACTTCACATTCCAGATATTACTTCACACTGCAGGTATCACTTCACACTGCAGATATTACTTCACAGCAGGTATTCTTTTACACTCCTGGTATTACTTCACATTCCAGATATTACTTCACATTCCAGACATTACTTCACACTGCAGACATTACTTCACACTCCAGGTATTACTTCACAGTCCAGATATTACTTCACACCGCAGGTATCACTTCACATTCCAGATATTACTTCACATTCCAGATATTACTTCACATTCCAGATATTACTTCACATTCCAGATATTACTTCACACTGCAGGTATTACTTCACAGTCCAGATATTACTTCACATTCCAGATATTACTTCACATTCCAGATATTACTTCACACTGCGGATATTACTTCACATTCCAGATATTACTTCACACTCCAGGTATTACTTCACACTGCAGGTATTACTTCACAGTCCAGATATTACTTCACACCGCAGGTATCACTTCACATTCCAGATATTACTTCACATTCCAGATATTACTTCACATTCCAGATATTACTTCACATTCCAGATATTACTTCACACTGCAGGTATTACTTCACAGTCCAGATATTACTTCACACCGCAGGTATCACTTCACATTCCAGATATTACTTCACACTGCAGGTATTACTTCACACTGCAGATATTACTTCACACTCCAGGTATTACTTCACAGTCCAGATATTACTTCACACCGCAGGTATCACTTCACATTCCAGATATTACTTCACATTCCAGATATTACTTCACACTGCAGGTATCACTTCACACTGCAGATATTACTTCACAGCAGGTATTCTTTTACACTCCTGGTATTACTTCACACTCCAGGTATTACTTCACATTCCAGATATTTCTTCACATTCCAGACATTACTTCACACTCCAGATATTACTTCACACTGCGGATATTACTTCACATTCCAGGTATTACTTCACACTCCAGGTATTACTTCACATTCCAGATATTACTTCACATTCCAGATATTACTTCACACTCCAGGTATTACTTCACACTGCAGACATTACTTCACATTCCAGATATTAATTCACACTCCAGGTATTATTTCACATTCCAGATATTACTTCACATTCCAGACATTACTTCACACTCCAGATATTACTTCACACTGCGGATATTACTTCACATTCCAGATATTACTTCACACTCCAGGTATTACTTCACAGTCCAGATATTACTTCACACCGCAGGTATCACTTCACATTCCAGATATTACTTCACATTCCAGATATTACTTCACATTCCAGATATTACTTCACACTGCAGGTATTACTTCACAGTCCAGATATTACTTCACACCGCAGGTATCACTTCACATTCCAGATATTACTTCACACTGCGGGTATTACTTCACACTGCAGATATTACTTCACACTCCAGGTATTACTTCACATTCCAGATATTACTTCACATTCCAGATATTACTTCACACTGCAGGTATCACTTCACACTGCAGATATTACTTCACAGCAGGTATTCTTTTACACTCCTGGTATTACTTCACATTCCAGATATTACTTCACATTCCAGACATTACTTCACACTCCAGATATTACTTCACACTCCAGGTATTACTTCACAGTCCAGATATTACTTCACACCGCAGGTATCACTTCACATTCCAGATATTACTTCACATTCCAGATATTACTTCACATTCCAGATATTACTTCACACTGCAGGTATTACTTCACAGTCCAGATATTACTTCACATTCCAGATATTACTTCACATTCCAGATATTACTTCACACTGCGGATATTACTTCACATTCCAGATATTACTTCACACTCCAGGTATTACTTCACACTGCAGGTATTACTTCACAGTCCAGATATTACTTCACACCGCAGGTATCACTTCACATTCCAGATATTACTTCACATTCCAGATATTACTTCACATTCCAGATATTACTTCACACTGCAGGTATTACTTCACAGTCCAGATATTACTTCACACCGCAGGTATCACTTCACATTCCAGATATTACTTCACACTGCAGGTATTACTTCACACTGCAGATATTACTTCACACTCCAGGTATTACTTCACAGTCCAGATATTACTTCACACCGCAGGTATCACTTCACATTCCAGATATTACTTCACATTCCAGATATTACTTCACACTGCAGGTATCACTTCACACTGCAGATATTACTTCACAGCAGGTATTCTTTTACACTCCTGGTATTACTTCACACTCCAGGTATTACTTCACATTCCAGATATTACTTCACATTCCAGACATTACTTCACACTCCAGATATTACTTCACACTGTGGATATTACTTCACATTCCAGATATTACTTCACACTCCAGGTATTACTTCACATTCCAGATATTACTTCACATTCCAGATATTACTTCACACTCCAGGTATTACTTCACACTGCAGACATTACTTCACATTCCAGATATTAATTCACACTCCAGGTATTATTTCACATTCCAGATATTACTTCACATTCCAGACATTACTTCACACTCCAGATATTACTTCACACTGCGGATATTACTTCACATTCCAGATATTACTTCACACTCCAGGTATTACTTCACATTCCAGATATTACTTCACACTCCAGGTATTACTTCACACTGCAGACATTACTTCACATTCCAGATATTAATTCACACTCCAGGTATTATTTCACACTGCAGATATTACTTCACATTCCAGATATTACTTCACACTGCAGGTATCACTTCACATTTCAGGTTTTACTTCACAGCAGGTATTCTTTTACACTCCTGGTATTACTTCACACTCCAGGTATTATTAAAAGCTGCAGGTATTACATCACATTCCAGGGGTACGGTAGCATAGTGGTTATGTTACTGGACTAATAATCCAGAGGCCTAGACTAAAATCCAGAGTCATGAGTTCAAATCCTGCCACGGCAGCTGGCGAGTTTAAATTCAATTAAATAAAAATCTGGAATTAAAATACTAGTATCAGTAATGATGGCCATGACACGACCGAATTGTCGTAAAAACCCATCTGGTTCACTAATGTCCTTTAGGGAAGGAAACCTGCCGTCCTTACCCGGTCTGGCCGATATGTGACTCCAGACCCACAGCAATGTAGTTGTTTCTTAATTGCCCTCTGAAATGGCCTAGCAAGCCACTCAGTTGTAAAATCTCGCTACGAAAAGTCATAAGAAGAATAAAACCGGACGGACCACCCGGCATCGGACCACTCGGCATCGGACACAACAACGGCAAACCAAGCCCAGTCGACCCTGCAAGGTCCTCCTTACTAACATCTGGGGACTTGTGCCAAAATTGGGAGAGCTGTCCCACAGACTAGTCAAGCAACAGTCTGACATAGCCATGCTCACAGAATCATACCTTTCAGCCAACGTCCCAGACTCTTCCATCACCATCCCTGGGTATGTCCTGTCCCACCGGCAGGACAGACCCACCAGAGGTGGCGGTACAGTGATATACAGTCAGGAGGGAGTGGCCCTGGGAGTCCTCAACATTGACTCTGGACCCCATGAAATCTCATGGCATCAGGTCAAACATGGGCAAGGAAACCTCCTGCTGATTACCACCTACCGTCCTCCCTCAGCTGATGAATCAGTCCTCCTCCATGTTGAGCACCACTTGGAGGAAGCACTGAGGGTAGCAAGGGCACAGAATGTACTCTGGGTGGGGGACTTCAATGTCCATCACCAAGAGTGGCTCGGGAGCACCACTACTGACCGAGCTGGCCGAGTCCTGAAGGACATAGCTGCTAGACTGGGCCTGCGGCAGGTGGTGAGCGAACCAACACGAGGGAAAAACTTACTTGACCTCGTCCTCACCAATCTACCTGTCGCAAATGCATCTGTCCATGACAGTATTGGTAGGACCGACCACCGCACAGTCCTCGTGGAGATGAAGTCCCATCTTTGCACTGAGGACACCATCCAACGTGTTGTGTGGCACTACCACCGTGCTAAATGGGATAGATTCAGAACAGATCTAGCAGCTCAAAACTGGGCATCCATGAGGCGCTGTGGGCCATTAGCAGCAGCAGAATTGTATTCCAGCACAATCTGTAACCTCATGGCCCGGCATATTCCTCACTCTATCATTACCAACAAGCCAGGGGATCAACCTTGGTTCAATGAGGAGTGTAGAAGAGCATGCCAGGAGCAGCACCAGTCATACCTAAAAATGAGGTGCCAACCTGGTGAAGCTACAACTCAGGACTACATGCATGCTAAACAGCGGAAGCAACATGCTATAGACAGAGCTAAGCGATTCCACAACCAACGGATCAGATCAAAGCTCTGCAGTCCTGCAACATCCAGTCGTGAATGGTTGTGGGCAATTAAACAACTAACGGGAGGAGGAGGCTCTGCAAACATCCCCATCCTCAATGATGGCGGAGTCCAGCACGTGAGTGCAAAAGACAAGGCTGAAGCGTTTGCAATCATCTTCATCCAGAAGTGCCGAGTGGATGATCCATCTCAGCCTCCTCCCGATATTCCCACCATCACAGCAGCCAGTCTTCAGCCAATTCGATTCACCCCACGTGATATCAAGAAACGGCTGAGTGCACTGGATACAGCAAAGGCTATGGGCCCCGACAACATCCCAGCTGTAGTGCTGAAGACTTGTGCTCCAGAACTAGCTGTGCCTCTAGCCAAGCTGTTCCAGTACAGCTACAACACTGGCATCTACACGACAATGAGGAAAATTGCCCAGGTATGTCCTGTCCACAAAAAGCAGGACAAATCCAATCCGGCCAATTACCGCCCCATCAGTCTACTCTCAATCATCAGCAAAGTGATGGAAGGTGTCGTCGACAGTGCTATCAAGCGGCACTTACTCACCAATAACATGCTCACTGATGCTCAGTTTGGGTTCTGCCAGGACCACTCGGCTCCAGACCTCATTACAGCCTTGGTCCAAACATGGACAAAAGAGCTGAATTCCAGAGGTGAGGTGAGAATGACTGCCCTTGACATCAAGGCAGCATTTGACCGAGTGTGGCACCAAGGAGCCCTAGTAAAATTGAAGTCAATGGGAATCAGGGGGAAAACTCTCCAGTGGCTGGAGTCATACCTAGCACAAAGGAAGATGGTAGTGGTTGTTGGAGGCCAATCATCTCAGCCCCAGGACATTGCTGCAGGAGTTCCTCAGGGCAGTGTCCTAGGCCCAACCATCTTCAGCCGCTTCATCGATGACCTTCCCTCCATCATAAGGTCAGAAATGGGGATGTTCGCTGACGATTGCACAGTGTTCAGTTCCATTTGCAACCCCTCAAATAATGAAGCAGTCCGAGCCCGCATGCAGCAAGACCTGGACAACATCCAGGCTTGGGCTCATAAGTGGCAAGTAACATCCGCGCCAGATAAGTGCCAGGCAATGACCATCTCCAACAAGAGAGAGTCTAACCACCTCCCCTTGACATTCAACGGCATTACCATCGCCGAATCCCCCACCATCAACAACCTGGGGGTCACCATTGACCAGAAACTTAACTGGACCAGCCATATAAATACTGTGGCTACGAGAGCAGGTCAGAGGCTGGGTATTCTGCGGCGAGTGACTCACCTCCTGACTCCCCAAAGCCTTTCCACCATCTACAAGGCACAAGTCAGGAGTGTGATGGAATACTCTCCACTTGCTTGGATGAGTGCAGCTCCAACAACACTCAAGAAGCTCGACACCATCCAGGACAAAGCAGCCCGCTTGATTGGCACCCCATCCACCACCCTAAACATTCACTCCCTCCACCACCGGCGCACCGTGGCTGCAGTGTGTACCATCCACAGGATGCACTGCAGCAACTCGCCAAGGCTTCTTCGACAGCACCTCCCAAACCCGCGACCTCTACCACCTAGAAGGACAAGAGCAGCAGGTACATGGGAACAACACCACCTGCACGTTCCCCTCCAAGTCACACACCATCCCGACTTGGAAATATATCGCCGTTCCTTCATCGTCGCTGGGTCAAAATCCTGGAACTCCCTTCCTAATAGCACTGTGGGAGAACCTTCACCACACGGACTGCAGCGGTTCAAGGAGGCGGCTCACCACCACCTTCTCAAGGGCAATTAGGGATGGGCAATAAATGCTGGCCTCACTAGCGATGCCCACATCCCATGAACGAATAATAAAAAAAGGTATTATTCCACACACCAGGTATTACCTCACAGCCGGTATTACTTCACACTCCTGGTGTTACTTTGCACTCAATGTATTACTTCGCCCTCCACGTATTACTTCACATTCTTGGTATTACTTTACACTCCAGGTATTACTTCACAGCAGGTATTATTTCACACTCCTGGTACTACTTCACACTCCAGGTATTACCTTACACTCCAGGTATTATTTTGCACTCTTGGTATTACTTCACACTCCTGGTATTACTTTACACTGCAGGTATTACTTCATACTGCAGGTAATACTGTATACTCTTAATATTATCACCGAATTCGGGTATCACTAAAAGCTTCAGGTATTACTAGACACTCCAGCTATTCACACTACAGGATCATTTCATACTCCAGGTATTAATACACACTCCTGGTATTACTACACACTCCAGGTATTACGTCACAGTCCAGTTATTACTCCACACTCCAGATATTACTGCACAGTGCAGGTATTACTTCACACTCCAGATATTACTACACATTGCAGGTATTACTCCACACTCCAGATATTACTGCACAGTGCAGGTATTACTTCACACTCCAAGTATTACTTCACACTCCAAGTATTACTTCACACTCCAAGTATTACTTCACACTCCAAGTATTACTTCACACTCCAAGTATTACTACACAGTGCATACAGGAGAATTTTTTTAGCCGGTGTATATCAAGCCCAACGAGAGGGGGCCACTTCTGGATTTAGTTCTAGGAAATGAAGAGGGGCAGGTGGAAGAAGTAGCAGTGGGAGATGTAGCACCAGTCATTTTTATGAATTGTATTTTAAATCCAATACTCCCAAGAAACAACTGTACTGTTTGCCAAGTTTGTGGGAGTGGTTTAGGGAATAGGATTGACTGGCAGGAGTTTCGAGCCAGACTAACCTGACTGAGGTGCATTCATATACAAACGGACATTTCACACTGACAGGCTGGGTGGAAGGGAACCCAGGCTGATTAACGTCATCGGCATTTAGCATGATTACAGGGAACAATACTCCGAGAGGGAACTCAGAGACACTGAGTCCCAACCGAAACTGGTGGAAGGCAGGAGATGGCCGGGCCATTGTCTTCCAGGAGAGAAACCAGTTAAGCAAGATTGGTTTGAGATTGAAACCCATTACCTGCTAATGGGGGCCATCAACTCAGGAAACGACAGACACCCAGTAATCAGCACCCATTGTCTCTCTAGGGCCTGGGAGCGGGAAAACAAAATAGCATTTTTCACAAAGATTTCAAAGGTTATGAGTCACTCCAGGCCACGGGGAGTGGGGGGAGGGGGTCCAGACAGATCACCTGAGTCAATACATCGAACAGTAACGTATCGGCTCAGCTCTGCGCTCGGCTCTGGTGGTCTCTGCTCTTTCCTCTCTTCTCCTTGGTATCAATCTACAGCGAGTCTCCCGAGTGGGGCTCGGCTCGATTCAATGGAACACCGCCTGAAGCTGCTCTTCATCCCTCATCAACAGACCTCAACTCAGACTGGAACTTGGACACTGCGTCGGGGGTACGGAACCAGGAGCGAGACGTGCAGGAAGAAACTGCAAGCAACAACGGGCAATCGGGGTGAGCGTATTGTCTGTGCCGACACATCCACAAGACCACTTAGCTGTGTGAGGGGGTGATTGTAAGTCCCAACCAAACCTTAGGGGGTTTTAGTGCTGTGGGTCGGGGGGGGTCCTGTGTTAGTTTATTTCACGGGAGGGTTCTCTTATTAGGCCGTGGTAATTTAGCACGGTGGGGCTTATTGGACGAGCCAGAGTTGTACTGTTTGTGCTGTTTACTAATGTTATTGTTAATCTTATTAATCACAATACGGTTGAGCCCGAAAACGTGTTTCTGAGTCTGATCTGTCCTTATAATCCCCATCGTTCCAGAATTTACAGTAAGAGGTGTGTTTTCAGAATGCCCGAGAAAACTGCTTACAGAGAGCATTTGGTGTTAGTGATCATAATACAGTTAGTTTTAGCATAGTTATGGAAAAGGACAAAGACAGAGCAGGAGTTAAAGTTTTCAACTGGGGAAAGGCCAATTTTACTAAACTGAGAAGTGATTTAGCAAAAGTAAACTGGAAACAGCTACTTGAAGGAAAATCAGTGTCAGAGCAGTGGGAGACATTGAAAGGGGGAGATTCAAGGGGTTCAGAGTAAACATGTTCCCACTAAGAAAAAGGGAGGGGCTGCCAAATCTAGAGCCCCCCTGGATGTCAAGAAGTATTCAGGGTAAAATAAGGCAGGAAAGGAAAGCCCATGATAGACACCGGGAACTCAATACTACGGAAAGCTTAGAGGAGTATACAAAGTGCAGGGGTAAAGTTAAAAAGGAAATTAGGAAAGCAAAGAGAGGGCACGAAAAAATATTAGAAGGTAAAATCAAAGAAAACCCAAAGATGTTTTAGAAATATATTAAGAGCAAGAAGATAACTAAGGAAGGAGTAGGGCCTATTAGAGACCATAAAGGTAAATTGTGTGTGGAGGCAGAAGATGTGGGTATGGTTCTTAATGAATACTTTGCATCTGTCTTCACAAAGGAGAGGGATGATGCAGGGATTGAAGTTAAGGGGGAGGAGTGTGAAATATTGGATGGGATAAACACAGTGAGAGAGGAAGTATTAAGGGGATTAGCATCTTTGAAAGTGGATAAATCACTAGGGCCGGATGAAATGTATCCCAGGCTGTTAAAAGAAGCCAGGGAGGAAATAGCGGAGGATTTAACAATCATTTTCCAAACTTCACTGGATACAGGCGTAGTGCTGGAGGATTGAAGGACTGCTAACGTTGTACTGTTGTTTAAAAAGGGAGCGAAGGATAGACCTAGTAATTACAGGCCAGTCAGCCTAACCTCAGTGGTGGGCAAATTATTGGAATCGATTCTGAGGGACACGATAAACAATCACTTAGAAAGGCACGGAGTAATCAAGGACAGTCAGCATGGATTTGTTCAGGGGAGGTCATGTCTGACTAACTTGATTGAATTTTTTGAGGAGGTGACAAGGAGGATCGATGAGGGTAGCGCAATTGATGTAGTCTACATGAATTTTAGCAAGGCTTTTGACAAGGTCCCACATGGCAGATTGGTCAAAAAAGTAAAAGCCCATGGGATCCAAGGAAATGTGGCAAATTGGATCCAAAATTGGCTCAGTGGCAGGAAGCAAAGGGTAATGGTTGACGGGTGTTTTTGCGACTGGAAGGCTGTTTCCAGTGGGGTCCCGCAGGGCTCGGTACTAGGTCCTTTGCTTTTTGTGGTATACATTAACGATTTGGGCTTCAACGTAGGGGACATGATTAAGAAATTTGCGGATGACACAAAGATAGGCTGTGTGGTTGATAGTGAGGAGGAAAGCTGTAGACTGCAGGAAGATATCAATGGACTGGTCAGATGGGCAGAAAAGTGGCAAATAGAATTCAATCCGGAGAAGTGTGAGGGAATGCATTTGGAGAGAGCAAACAAGGCAAGGGAATACACAATAAATGGGAGGATACTGAGAGGTGTAGAGGAAGTGAGGGACCTTGGAGTGCATGTCCACAGATCCCTGAAGGTAGCAGGACAGGTAGATAAGATGGTTAAAAAGGCATATGAAATACTTTCCTTTATTAGCCGAGGCATAGAATATAATAGCAGGGAAGTTATGCTAGAACTGTATAAAACACTAGTTGGGCCTCAGCTAGAGTACTGTGTACAGTTCTGGTCACCACATTACAGGAAGGATGTGATTGCACTAGAGAGGGTACAGAGGAGATTTATGAGGATGTTGCCGGGACTGGAGAATTTTAGCTATGATGACAGATTGGATCGGCTGGGGTTGTTTCCTTTGGAACAGAGGAGGCTGAGGGTTGATTTGATTGAGGTGTACAAAATTATGAGGGGCCTAGATAGAGTGGATAGGAAGGACCTATTTCCCTTAGCAGAGTGGTCAATAACCAGGGGGCATAGATTTAAAGTGATTGGTAGAAGGATTAGAGCGGAAATTAGGAATAATTTTTTCACCCAGAGGGTGGTGGGGGTCTGGAACTCACTGCCTGAGAGGGTGGGAGAGGCAGAAACCCTCAACTCATTTAAAAAAATCTGATGTGCACCTGAAGAGCCGTGACCTGCAGGGCAACGGACCAAATGTGGGAAAGTGGGATTAGGCTGGGTGGCTCGTTTCTCAGCCGGCACGGACATGATGGGCCGAATGGCCTCCTTCTGTGCCGCAAATTTTTTATGATTCTATGACAGTGCAGGTATTACTTCATGCTGCAGCTAATACTACAAATTCCAGGTAAAACTTCACACTGCAGGCAATACTTGGAATTACCACCACCTGCAGGTATTACAACAAGCTCCAGGTATTACTGCACACTGCAGGTGGGTGAGTACCTGTGGAGAGAGCAGGTGGGTGAGTGTTTCAGTTGTGAAGCTCATCTCTTCACAGACAATGAACACTTCCAGCATCTTGTGTTGTTTTTATTGTTTGTTTAACCAGCACAGGCAGCAAGTTCGCAAGGACTGTTTCATTGGTCATCGATGGAGGGAATTTTGGAGCTGCGGTCATTGTCATGGGAGAGAGATTCCAGCAGGGGGCGAGCATGAGCGTGCCGGCAACAGCAGGAGATGGGGATTGAAATATTCATATAAAATATAATAAATAATACATGTAATTAATGAGTGATTGCAATAATTGTATAAAATCTATGCAATATAAATAATAAATAAAATAAAAATATGTAATTATTTAAAAGATGGTTTTGATTGTATAAAAGTTATGACCCCGACGTGATTCGAACACGCAGCCTTCTGATCTGGAGTCAGACGCGCTACCGTTGCGCCACGAGGTCTGAGAGGCAAAATCCGAGAAATGTCCTTAAAGCTGCGACTCGGAGCTCCCGCCCGGTTCAGCTCCCCCAGAACTTGTATCTCCCCTTTATATTTCTGGGATCGCGGCTCCGGCGGGGGCGGTCAGCCTGGCCCAGGCAGGCCCAGTCCGGTCCACTTCACCCGCCCCAGGGCCGCCAGCACCGCGCTCCGCCCCCCGCCCCGGCCCGGCCTCCTTCCTATTTACGGATGGGGAGCAGCGGCGCCACCTGCTGGCGAAGAGCCGGAAACACAGCGCCCCGTGCTGTCACTACCGCCAGCAGCCGCCAGAGGGCGCTCAGGGCTGGAGCAGCAAGTTGGGCTCAGAGCGTGGGCTGGAGTCACCCCTCCCCCCCCATCATATCACCCCTCCCCCCATCATATCACCCCTCCCCCCATCATATCACCCCTCCCCCCCCATCATATCACCCCTCCCCCCCCATCATATCACCCCTCCCCCCATCATATCACCCCTCCCCCCCCATCATATCACCCCTCCCCCCCATCATATCACCCCTCCCCCCCCATCATATCACCCCTCCCCCCCATCATATCACCCCTCCCCCCCCATCATATCACCCCCCCCTCCCCATCATATCACCCCCCCCTCCCCATCATATCACCCCCCCCTCCCCATCATATCACCCCTCCCTCCCCATCATATCACCCCCCCCTCCCCATCATATCACCCCTCCCTCCCCATCATATCACCCCTCCCTCCCCATCATATCACCCCCCCCTCCCCATCATATCACCCCTCCCTCCCCATCATATCACCCCCCCCTCCCCATCATATCACCCCCCCCTCCCCATCATATCACCCCTCCCTCCCCATCATATCACCCCTCCCCCCCATCATATCACCCCTCCCTCCCCATCATATCACCCCCCCCTCCCCATCATATCACCCCCCCCTCCCCATCATATCACCCCTCCCTCCCCATCATATCACCCCTCCCCCCCATCATATCACCCCTCCCCCCATCATATCACCCCTCCCTCCCCATCATATCACCCCTCCCTCCCCATCATATCACCCCCCCCTCCCCATCATATCACCCCCCCCTCCCCATCATATCACCCCCCCCCCCCATCATATCACCCCCCCCTCCCCATCATATCACCCCCCCCCCCCATCATATCACCCCCCCCCTCCCCATCATATCACCCCTCCCCCCCCATCATATCACCCCCCCCTCCCCATCATATCACCCCCCCCTCCCCATCATATCACCCCTCCCTCCCCATCATATCACCCCTCCCTCCCCATCATATCACCCCCCCCTCCCCATCATATCACCCCTCCCTCCCCATCATATCACCCCCCCCTCCCCATCATATCACCCCTCCCTCCCCATCATATCACCCCTCCCTCCCCATCATATCACCCCTCCCTCCCCATCATATCACCCCTCCCTCCCCATCATATCACCCCTCCCCCCCCATCATATCACCCCTCCCTCCCCATCATATCACCCCTCCCCCCCCATCATATCACCCCTCCCTCCCCATCATATCACCCCTCCCTCCCCATCATATCACCCCCCCCTCCCCATCATATCACCCCTCCCTCCCCATCATATCACCCCCCCCTCCCCATCATATCACCCCTCCCTCCCCATCATATCACCCCTCCCTCCCCATCATATCACCCCTCCCTCCCCATCATATCACCCCTCCCTCCCCATCATATCACCCCTCCCTCCCCATCATATCACCCCTCCCTCCCCATCATATCACCCCTCCCTCCCCATCATATCACCCCTCCCTCCCCATCATATCACCCCTCCCTCCCCATCATATCACCCCTCCCTCCCCATCATATCACCCCTCCCTCCCCATCATATCACCCCTCCCTCCCCATCATATCACCCCTCCCTCCCCATCATATCACCCACCCCTCCCCATCATATCACCCCTCCCTCCCCATCATATCACCCCTCCCTCCCCATCATATCACCCCTCCCTCCCCATCATATCACCCCTCCCTTCCCATCATATCACCCCTCCCTCCCCATCATATCACCCCTCCCTCCCCATCATATCACCCAGCCCTCCCTCCCCATCATATCACCCACAGCCAGACAGCTGTTTCCACCCAGGATATCATGGCCAAGTGCCTTTTACATGGGTCTATCATTTAAAAAAATTTGTTGCCAGCAAGGCCGGCATTTATTGCCCATCCCTAATTGCCCTTGAGAAGGTGGTGGTGAGCCGCCTTCTTGAAACGCTGCAGTCCGTGTGGTGACGGTTCTCCCACAGTGCTGTTAGGAAGGGAGTTCCAGGATTTTGACCCAGCGACGATGAAGGAACGGCGATATATTTCCAAGTCGGGATGGTGTGTAACTTGGAGGGGAATGTGCAGGTGGTGTTGTTCCCATGTGGTGGAGGTCGTGGGTTTGGGAGGTGCTGTCGAAGTAATATCCTGTAGATCGTACATACTGCAGCCACAGTGCACCAGTGGTGGAGGGACTGGATATTAAGCCCAGTCGAGGGGCACTGAGCGAGGGAACTGCTCTGTCCTGGATGGTGTCGAGCTTCTTAAATGTTGTAAACCCATCCAAGTGAGTGGAGAGCGTCCCGTCACGCTGGCGAGCGGAGAGAGCGTCCCGTCACGCTGGCGAGTGGTGAGAGCGTCCCGTCACGCTGGCGAGTGGTGAGAGCGTCCCGTCACGCTGGCGAGCGGAAAGAGCGTCCCGTCACGCTGGCGAGCGGTGAGAGCGTCCGTCACGCTGGCGAGCGGAGAGCGTCCCGTCACGCTGGCGAGCGAAGAGAGCGTCCCGTCACGCTGGCGAGCGGAGAGCGTCCCGTCACGCTGGCGAGCGGTGAGAGCGTCCCGTCACGCTGGCGAGCGGTGAGAGCGTCCCGTCACGCTGGTGAGCGGAGAGAGCGTCCCATCACGCTGGCGAGCGGAGAGCGTCCCGTCACGCTGGCGAGCGGAGAGAGTCCTGTCACGCTGGCGAGCGGAGAGCGTCCCGTCATGCTGGCGAGCGGTGAGAGAGTCCCGTCACGCTGGCGAGCGGAGAGAGTCCCGTCACGCTGGCGAGCGGAGAGCGTCCCATCATGCTGGCGAGCGGTGAGAGAGTCCCGTCATGCTGGCGAGCGAGAGAGCGTCCCGTCACGCTGGCGAGCGGAGAGAGTCCTGTCACGCTGGCGAGCGGAGAGCGTCCCGTCACGCTGGCGAGCGGTGAGAGCGTCCCGTCACGCTGGCGAGCGGAGAGCGTCCCATCATGCTGGCGAGCGGTGAGAGAGTCCCGTCACGCTGGCGAGCGGAGAGAGTCCCGTCACGCTGGCGAGCGGAGAGAGTCCTGTCACGCTGGCGAGCGGAGAGCGTCCTGTCACGCTGGCGAGCGGAGAGCGTCCCGTCATGCTGGCGAGCGGAGAGAGTCCCATCACGCTGGTGAGCGGTGAGAGCGTCCCGTCACGCTGGCGAGCGGAGAGAGTCCCGTCACGCTGGCGAGCGGAGAGAGTCCCGTCACGCTGGCGAGCGGAGAGAGCGTCCCGTCACGCTGGCGAGCGGTGAGAGCGTCTCGTCACGCTGGCGAGCGGAGAGAGCGTCCCGTCACGCTGGCGAGCGGAGAGAGTCCTGTCACGCTGGCGAGCGGTGAGAGCGTCCCGTCACGCTGGCGAGCGGAGAGAGAGTCCCGTCACGCTGGCGAGCGGAGAGCGTCCCGTCACGCTGGCGAGCGGTGAGCGCGTCCCGTCACGCTGGCGAGCGGAGAGAGTCCCGTCACGCTGGCGAGCGGAGAGAGCGTCCCGTCACGCTGGCGAGCGGAGAGAGTCCCGTCACGCTGGTGAGCGGAGAGTGTCCCGTCACGCTGGCGAGCGGTGAGCGCGTCCAGTCACGCTGGCGAGCGGAGAGAGTCCCGTCACGCTGGCGAGCGGTGAGCGCGTCCCGTCACGCTGGCGAGCGGAGAGAGTCCCGTCATGCTGGCGAGCGGAGAGAATCCCGTCACGCTGGTGAGCGGAGAGAGCGTCCCGTCACGCTGGCGAGCGGAGAGAGTCCCGTCACGCTGGCGAGCGGAGAGAGTCCCGTCACGCTGGTGAGCGGAGATAGCGTCCCGTCACGCTGGCGAGCGGTGAGCGCGTCCCGTCACGCTGGTGAGCGGAGAGAGTCCCGTCACGCTGGCGAGCGGTGAGAGAGTCCCGTCACGCTGGCGAGCGGAGAGAGTCCCGTCACGCTGGCGAGCGGAGAGAGTCCCGTCACGCTGGCGAGCGAGAGAGTCCCGTCACGCTGGTGAGCGGTGAGAGAGTCCCGTCACGCTGGCGAGCGGAGAGAGTCCCGTCACGCTGGCGAGCGGTGAGAGCGTCCCGTCACGCTGGCGAGCGGTGAGAGCGTCCCGTCACGCTGGTGAGCGGAGAGAGCGTCCCGTCACGCTGGCGAGCGGTGAGAGCGTCCCGTCACGCTGGCGAGCGGTGAGAGCGTCCCGTCACGCTGGTGAGCGGAGAGAGCGTCCCGTCACGCTGGTGAGCGGTGAGAGAGTCCCGTCACGCTGGCGAGCGGTGAGAGCGTCCCGTCACGCTGGCGAGCGGAGAGCGTCCCGTCACGCTGGCGAGCGGTGAGAGAGTCCCGTCACGCTGGCGAGCGGTGAGAGCGTCCCGTCACGCTGGCGAGCGGAGAGAGCGTCCCGTCACGCTGGCGAGCGGTGAGAGCGTCCCGTCACGCTGGCGAGCGGTGAGAGCGTCCCGTCACGCTGGCGAGCGGTGAGCGCCCTGTCACACTGGCGAGCGGAGAGCGTCCCGTCACGCTGGCGAGCGGAGAGAGCGTCCCGTCACGCTGGCGAGCGGTGAGAGCGTCCCGTCACGCTGGCGAGCGGTGAGAGTCCCGTCACGCTGGCGAGCGGTGAGCGCCCTGTCACACGCCTGATCTGAGCCTTGTCGATGGTGGAGAAGCTTTGAGGGATCAGGAGGTGAGCCACTTGTTGTACAGTGCCCAGCCTCTCTCCTGGTCGTATGGCCATGGTTTTAATGGCAGGTCCAGTTCAGCTTCTCGTTAATGGTTACCTCTACGATGCTGATGGCAGGTGAACTGAGTGATGCTCGATTTTCTCTTGATTTAACAGGCATTTGTGGTGTGTATATTGCCTGCCGCCTATCAGCCTGAGCCTGGTTGTCCTCAAGTGCCTGTGTAGGCTGGCATGGGCTGCTTCATTATCAGAGGAGTTATTAATGGAGATGAACACTGAAATTCTCAACCAATAGCCCCACACTTGACATTATATTAGAGGGAACATAAGAACATAAGAAATAGGAGCAGGAGTAGGCCAATCGGCCCCTCGAGCCTGCTCCGCCATTCAATAAGATCATGGCTGATCTGATCCTAACCTCAAATCTAAATTCATGTCCAATTTCCTGCCCGCTCCCGTAACCCCTAATTCCCTTTACTTCTAGGAAACTGTCTATTTCTGTTTTAAATTTATTTAATGATGTAGCTTCCACAGCTTCCTGGGGCAGCAAATTCCACAGACCTACCACCCTCTGAGTGAAGAAGTTTCTCCTCATCTCAGTTTTGAAAGAGCAGCCCCTTATTCTAAGATTATGCCCCCTAGTTCTAGTTTCACCCATCCTTGGGAACATCCTTACCGCATCCACCCGATCAAGCCCCTTCACAATCCTATATGTTTCAATAAGATCGCCTCTCATTCTTCTGAACTCCAATGAGTAGAGTCCCAATCTACTCAACCTCTCCTCATATGTCTGCCCCCTCATCCCCGGGATTAACCGAGTGAACCTTCTTTGTACTGCCTCGAGAGCAAGTATGTCTTTTCTTAAGTATGGACACCAAAACTGTATGCAGTATTCCAGGTGCGGTCTCACCAATACCTTATATAACTGCAGCAATACCTCCCTGTTTTTATATTCTATCCCCCGAGCAATAAAAGCCAACATTCCGTTGGCCTTCTTGATCACCTGCTGCACCTGCATACCAACTTTTTGATTTTCTTGCACGAGGACCCCCAGATCCCTTTGTACTGCAGTACTTTCCAGTTTCTCGCCATTAAGATAATAACTTGCTCTCTGATTTTTCCTGCCAAAGTGCATAACCTCACATTTTCCAATATTGTATTGCATCTGCCAAATCTCCGCCCACTCACCCAGCCTGTCTATATCCCCTTGTAGGTTTATCAAGGTCATTGATGAAGCAGCTGAAGATGGTTGGGCTGAGGACACTGCCCTGAGGAACTCCTGCAGCAATGTCCTGGGACTGAGATGATTGGCCTCCAACAACCACTACCATCCTCCTTTGTATCAGGTATGACCTTCATTTTTTTTGAACTGTTAACTGGAAGTTCAGTCAGAATGACGCTTGATTTTTTAAAAATTCTTTTTTTTGTGTGTTTTAGGCCCCCCCTTTTATAAGAAGGGGGGGTTTAGGGTCTGTTCCTGTGCAGATAAAAAAAAACCAAAATAAGTGTCAAATTAAAATTTTATTTTATCGGTCCAGGATTCACTCCAGCCCCTGCGGTGCCCACCGGTCACGGAAATCTCAAGCGTACCGGCAGACACCGCGTGCTCCCTCTCCAGGGCCACCCGGGCGCGGAGCATTCCGCGCAAGAGAGGCAGACAGTCGGAGCGACCGCCCCCACGGGCCACGACCAACACGGACCTGTGGATAGCTACCTTGGACAGGCCCAGGAGCAGGCCCACGAGGACGCCCTCCGACCTGCCCGCCCCCCCACCCCCCTCCTCACCGGGCGGCCAAAGATCAGGAGCGTGGGACTGAAGTGCAGCCAGAACTTGAGGAGCAGCCCCCTTAAATAGCCAAACAGGGGCTGCAGCCTCCCACACCCTATGAAGGTATGACCTTCATTGACTCCATTATTACAACATTGGCCACTTTAAATTAATTTAATTGTCTGCAATTTACATATAGCACTTCTCCAAAGAAAAACTCTCAGTGTTTTACAGGGCAGAATAAAAGTGGAGACAAAGCTGGAGAAAGAGAAGGAAAAAAGAATTGGGGGAAGGGCTGAGGGCATTAATTGAAGGGGAGGTTATGTCGGAGACTTTTGAAGGTATGGAGGGAGGAGTCAAGACAATTTTGGGATAGTTGTAGAGGAGAAACAAAGAGAATGGAGTGCTGGAGGACCAGGGGTCCCACTGAGGGAGATCCCTCAGGTAGTGTGGAACGAGACTGTGAGGGGACTTGTGAGTGAAGATGGAGATCTTGAAGTCAATTAACTAATGTGCAGGGAACCAGAGGGACTTGGTAAACAAGGGCTGCAGGAATTTGTGCAGGAATTTGTGCAGGAAGGGGTGCAGGTGAGGACTTGGAGTTGTGAATGGGTCAGAGTTTTTGGCGGGCTCAGGTGAGGAGACCAGTTATGAAAACATCAGAAATATCAAGACTAAGACAGACCCTCTTTTGTCTTTTGAGGCTAAAAACCAAGTCGATTTTTTTCCCCTTCTTTCCCTTGGGAACTGGAGACATTACTGGATTTCCAGCCTGGATGGCGATCTCACACCTCCCGTGAGTTGAGAAACCGATGGTTATGAAGTGAGAAAAAGAAAAAGGTAAGAAGAGTGGAAAGGATATGAAGAAGGGAAGTGAAACAGAGATAAAGGAAGAGAGGATAAGTGAGAAGAGATGGCAGGTGACTTATAATATGTTGGAGAAAGCTTGGCTAGGACATTCCCTCCAACCTTTGTGGCTGACTTGCTTACATTTTTCAGAATGAGGTGACAATCCATGGACACAGCTACACTGCAGCAGAAACACTGCCACCTGCAATTTGCCCAAGGCTGCTAGTTCTGGTGTTATTACAGCGCACCTGCTATCACAGCATGAAGTTGCGTTATGATTTATTAAAGAGAATCTGTGGCCCTCCTCACTCACATCTTGGGCACAATGGAGTGTTGGCACAGGATGGCAGACATTGTTTTTAGTTTTAGTGCTCCTCTCATCTTGTTTCAATTTGCAGAGAGTTTGAGTGATTTGTTTAACAATAAATTTGGCTTCACCAAGAACCACAAAGCCCACAGGCCATTAATGTGAACCAGCAGTGGGTGAAACCATTGCACCAAAAGTCACCAGCAAATGCTGGTCTCAGTTCCACGACCATCTTCTGTAAGTGAGGCAGAGCAACCAAGACCAACTGGCTGTCGTCTGAAGGGATTTCACCATCGATTTCTGTCCTTGCAAACGAGCGCCCCATCTCCACCCTCCCTTTCCTCTCCAGTCCTTAAACGTGTTGTCGCCTCCCAAATCCGTGCTCATCTTTCCCGCAACTCCATGTTTGAATCCCTCCAATCAGGTTTCCGCCCCTGCCACAGTACTGAAACGGCCCTTATCAAAGTCACAAATGACATCCTCCATGACTGTGACCGTGGTAAACTATCCCTCCTCATCCTTCTCCACCTGTCTGCAGCCTTTGACATGTGTGACCACACCATCCTCCCCCAACGCCTCTCCTCCATCGTCCAGCTGGGTGGGACTGACCTCGCCTGGTTCTATTCTTATCTATCCAGTCGTAGTCAGAGAATCACCTGCAATGGTTTCTCTTCCCGCTCCCGCACTGTTACCTCTGGACTCCCCCGAGGATCTATCCTTGGCCCCCTCCTATTTCTCATCTACATGCTGCCCCTCGGTGACATCATCTGAAAACACGTCAGGTTCCACATGTACACTAACGACACCCAGCTCTACCTCACCACCACCTCCCTCGACCCCTCCACTGTCTCTGATTTGTCACGCTACCTGTCTGACATTCAGTACTGGATGAGCAGAAATTTCCTCCAACCAAATATTGGGAAGCCCGAAGCCATTGTCTTTGGTCCCCACCACAAACTCCGTTCCCTCGTCATCGACTCCACCCCTCTCCCTGGCTAGTCTCTGAGGGATGAACCAGACTGTTTGCAGCCTTGGCCTCCTATTTGACCCTAAGATGAGCTTCTGACCACATCACTAAGACCCCCTACTTCCACCTCCGTAACAGCGCCCATCTTTGCCCATCTTTGCCCCTGCCTCAGCTCATCTGCTGCTGAAACCCTCATCCATGCCTTTGTAACCTCTAGACTCGACTATTCCAATACTCTCCTGACCGGCCTCCCATCTTCCACCCGCCACAAACTTGAGCTCATCCAAAACTCTGCTGCCCGTATCCTAACTCGCACTAAGTCCTGTTCTCCCATCACCCCTGTGCTCACTGACCTACATTGGCTCCCATTCCGGGAAGGCCTCGATTTTAAAATTCTCATCCTTGTTTTCAAATCCCTCCATGGCCTCGCCCCTCCCTATCTCTGTAACCTCCTCCAGCCCTACAACCCTCCGAGATCTCTGCGCTCCTGCAACTCTGGCCTCTTGCACATCCCTGATTCTGAACACATGACAACGCAAAATCGTCGAGCAGAAATTGATAGCCAAGTTCCGCACCCATGAGGACGGCCTCAACCGGGATCTTGGGTTCATGTCACGCTACACGTAACCCCACCAGCAGGGAAAAAATGTTATCTGTTTTTAATACAACTGGAAATTCTCTCTCTCTCTCTGCCTTTCGGGTCTCTTTCTCCTTGTCTGTGTAATTTGACCCATTGTGTATTCAGTATACTGGGACCTACTGTTTTCCGTGGCTAACCTGTCTGAACGCCAACGACACCTTTGATTGGTGTGATGGTGTCCCAGCCTAATATAAGAGATGCGATTTGACTCTCATTCACTACTCACCTGACGAAGGAGATAATCTCCGAAAGCTTGTGATTTTAAAATAAAATTGTTGGACTATAACCCGGTGTTGTAAGATTCCTTACATTTAATCACTCCACTGTTGGCGGCCGTGCCTTCAGCTGCCTAGGCCCTAAGCTCTGGAATTCCGTCCCTAAACCTCTCCGTCTCTCCACCTCTCTCTCCTCCTTTAAGATACATCTTAAAACTTACATCTTTGACCAAGGTTTTGGTCACCTGTCCTAATATCTTATGTGACTTGGTGTCAAATTTTGTTTGATAATCGCTCCTGTGAAGCCCCTTGGGAAGTTTACTCTGTTACAGACGCTGTATAAATGCAAGTTGTTGTTATCTATAAAAAGAGCATCTTGCTAAATGGCTTCCTGCCTCATTCTGAGTTGCCCATCAGTCCTGTTGAGAATGTTTGTACTTCTTAAAGTAACAATCTACTAAATCACAGGATGATCCGGCACTGGGAACAGTCTGCTTCTCTCTACCCTGGGCCACCCTTTCATAACATTCTGTCATATCGCTCCGTATTATATGTTCGGACACAAGACGTCCCAACTTCTCGAGCCTCTCTTGCCACTGATACCGTGATGTGTGCGCACACCCAGGATTAACGTTAAAAAGCACAATAAAGGCAGGACCAGAAACTAATCTAACTTTTAGTCGTTTTACTGACATGTAAAAGTGCTCACTGCATATAAAACAAGAAAACTTCACACTGAGCATCTGTTATCTCATAGACTGTCAACTCAAACATACACGTCTTACGCTGATTTCTGTAAATTATTTTTGTACTGTTGATGAAAATAGAAAGCCAATCCGGCCCCTCGAGCCTGCTCCGCCATTCAATAAGATCATGGCTGATCTTTTACCTCAACTCCACTTTCCTATCCGATCCCTGAATTCCCTTAATGTCCAAATATCTATCGATCTCAGTCTTGAATATACTCAACGACTGAATATCCACAGCCCTCTGGGGTAGAGAATTCCAAAGATTCACAGCCCTCTGAGTGAAGAAATTCCTCCTCATCTCAGTCCTAAATGGCCGACCTCTTATCCTGAGACTATGACCCCTAGTTCTAGACTCTCCAGCCAGGGGAAACAGCCTCTCAGCATCTACCCTGTCAAGCCCACTAAGAATTTTATACGTTTCAGTAAGATCACCTCTCATTCTTCTAAACTCCAGAGAGTATAGACCCATTCTACTCAATCTCTCCTCATAGGACAACCCTCTCATCCCAGGAATCAATCTAGTGAACCTTCATTGCACCCCCTCTAAGGCAAGTATATCCTTCCTTAGATAAGGAGACCAAAACTGTACACAGTACTCCAGGTGAGGTCTCACCAAAGCCCTGTGTAATTGCAGCAAGTCCTCCTTACTCTTGTACTCCAACCCCCTTGCAATAAAGGCAACATACCATTTGCCTTCTCAATTTCTTCCTATACCTGCATGTCAACTTTCTGTGATGGAACCATAGAAGAACCATAGAAAAGATACAGCACAGAAGGGGGCCATTCGGCCCATCGTGTCCACACCGGCTCGAAGAACAACCAGGTGTCCATTCTAATCCCACCTTCCAGCACCCGGTCTGTAGCCCTGCAGCTTACAGCACTTTAGGTTCAGGTCCAGGTACTTTTTAAAAGAGTTGAGGGTCCCTGCCTCTACCACCAATTCAGGCGGTGAATTCTATACACCCACCACCCTCTGGGTAAAAAAGATTTTCCTCATGTCCCCTCTAATCCTTCCGCCAATCAGCTTAAATCTATGTCCTCTAGTTCTTGAACTCTTCGCTAGGGGAAACGGGTACTTCCTGTCTACTCTATCTGGGCCCCTCATAATTTTGTACACCTCAATCAAGTCTCCCCTCAGCCTCCTCTGCTCCAAGGAAAACAACCCCAGCCTATCCAATCTCTCCTCATAGCTGCAATTTTCAAGCCCTGGCAACATTCTTGTAAATCTTCTCTGCACCCGCTCCAGAGCAATTACGTCCTTCTTGTAATGTGGTGACCAGAACTGTGCACAATACTCCAGCTGTGACCTTACCAGCGTTTTATACAGTTCCATCATTACATCCCTGCTTTTGTATTCTATATCTCGGCTAATAACGGAGAGCATTCTGTATGCCTTCTTCACAACCTTGTCTACCTGTACTGCCACCTTCAGGGACCTGTGTACACGCACTCCAAGGTCTCTCATTTCCTCTACCCCTCTCAATATATTCCCGTTTACTGCGTATTCCCTTTTACTGTTTGCCCTCCCTAAGTGCATTACCTCACACTTCTCCGGGTTGAACTCCATTTGCCACTTTTCCGCCCACTCCACCAACCCATTGATATCTTCTTGGAGTCTACAGCTATCCTCTTCACTATCAATTACATGGCCAATTTTTGTGTCATTTGCAAATTTGCCAATCATGCCCCCTACATTCAAGTCCAAATCATTAATATATACCACAAACAGCAAGGGACCCAACACTGAGCCCTGTGGCACACCACTGGAAACGGATTTCCATTCGCAAAGACATCCATCAACTTTTACCCTTTGTTTCCTGTTCCTGAGCCAATTTTGGATCCAATTCACCACGTTTCCCTGCATCCCATGGGCTTTTACCTTTCTGACAGTCTGCTATGTGGGACCTTGTCAAATGCCTTATTAAAATCCATGTAGACAACATCCACTGCACTACCCTCATCAATCCTCCTTGTCACTTCCTCAAATAATTTAATCAGATTTGTAAGGCATGACCTTCCCTGAACAAATCCATGCTGACTATCCCTGATTAAACCATGCCTTTCCAAGTGACAGTTTATCCTATCCCTCAGTATTGATTCTAATAGTTTGCCCACCACCGAGATAAGACTGACCGGCCTATAATTGTTTGGCTTTTCCCTCGTTCACCTTTTTAAACAATGGTACTACGTTTGCATTCTTCCAGTCCTCCGGTACCTCCCCTGTATCGAGTGAGGATTGGAAAATGATCCTCAGAGCATCCGCTATTTCCTCCCTGGCTTCCTTCAATAGCCCAGGAAACAATCCATCCGGCCCTGGTGACTTATCAACTTTCAAGGATTCCAGTCCCTCTGGTATTTCCTCTCTCATTATGTTTACCTTATCCAATATTTCACACCTCTCCTCTTTAACTACTACGTCCGGATCATCCCTTTCCTTTGTGAATACGGAGACAAAATATTCATTTAAAACCCTACCCACATCCTCTGCTTCTACACACAAATTACCCTTACCATCCCTGATAGGTCCCACCTTTTCCTTAGCTATCCTCTTGTTCTTAATGTACTGATAAAACATCTTTGGGTTTTCTTTAATCTTACCAGCTAATATTTTTTCATGCCCTCTCTTTGCTTTCCTTAATTCCTTTTTTACGTCATCCCTGTACTTTCTATACTCCTCTAGGCTTTCTGCAGTATTTAGTTTTCTGTGACAGTCATAAGCTTTCTTTTTCTGCTTTATCTTGCCCCGTATACATCTAGACAACCAGGCGGCTCTAAATTTGGCAGTGCCACCCTTTTTCTTTGAGGGGACGTGTCTGCATTGTGCCCATAGAATTTCACTTTTTAGTGCCTCCCACTGGCTTGCCACTGATTTCTCCTCAAGTAGTTGTGTCCAGTCCACTTCTGCCAAATCACCTCTTTGATCTGTAAAATTTGCTTTCCCCCAATTTAAAACATTTACTCCTGAATTAACTCTGTCCTTTTCCATAATAATGCTAAAACTAACTGAATTGTGGTCACTATCCCCAATATGGTCACCCACTGTCACTTCACCCACTTGCCCATCTTCATTTCCCTGGACTAAATCTAGAATTGCATCCCCTCTTGTTGGGCTTGTCACATACTGGCTAAAAAAGTTCTCCTGGACACCGATCAAGAATTTTGCGCCCTCTGTGCTCCTCACACTGTTTGAATCCCAGTTGATGTGAGGGTAGTTGAAGTCCCCTACTATTATTGCCCTCTTATTTTTGCACTCAGAAATTTGCCCACATATTTGTTCTTCTATCTCCCTTTCGCTATTCGGGGGTCTATAGTACACCCCTAATAGTGTGACTGCCCCTTTTTTATTTCTTAGCTCAACCCATATGGCCTCGATTGATGATCCATTTAGCATATCATCCCTTCTCACAACTGGAATTGATTCTTTAACCAATAATGCTACCCCCCCTTCTTTTTATCACCCACTCTATCCTGCCTGAAAACTCTATATCCAGGGATATTGAGCTGCCAATTATCCCCCTCTTTAAACCAGGTTTCCGTTATAGCAATGATATCATGCTGCCATGTGTCTATCTGTGCCCTTAGCTCATCTGCTTTGTTTGTAATACTCCTTGCACTGAAGTATATACCCTTTAACCCCATCAAATTCCTGTGCTGAACACTATTTAACCTTTGCTCCTTTTACCTTTCTGAGTCGCTAACTACGTCACTAACTGCTTTTCTGCTTCCCGTTTCCTGGTCTGAATTTGTCCTATCTGTACCTGCCCTTTGGTTCCCATCCCCCTGCTATACTAGTTTAAACCCTCCCCAACAGAACGAGCAAATGCCCCCGCGAGGATATTGGTCCCAGTTCTGCTTGGGTGCAACCCGTCCAGCTTGTTCAGGTCCCGCCTTTCCCAGAATCGGTCCCAATGCCTCAGGAATTTAAACCCCTCCCTCCTACGCCATCTCTCAAGCCACGCATTCATCTGGTCTATTCTCCTATTTCTGCTCTCACTAGCACGTGGCACTGGGAGTAATCCTGAGATTACTACCTTCGAGGTCCTGATTTTTAATTTATTTCCTAACTCCCTGTATTCTGCTTGCAGGAGCTCATCCCTTTTCCATGTACAAGGACACCCAAATCCCTCTGAACACCAATATTTTTTAGTCTCTCAACTTTTAAAAAATATTCTGCTTTTCGATTCTTCCTACCAAAGTGGATAATTTCACATTTCCCCACATTATACTCAATCTGCCATCTTCTCGCCCACTCACCTGTCTATATCCCTTTGCAGCCTCTTTGTTTCCTCCTCACAGCTTACTTTCTCACCCAGCTTTGTATCGTCAGCAACTTGGATACATTACACTCGGTCCCTTCATCTAAGTCATTAATTATAGATTGTAAATAGCTGAGGCCCAAGCACTGATCCCTTTGGCACCCCACTAGTTACAGCCTGCCAACCTGAGAATGACCCGTTTATCCCTACTCTCTGTTTTCTGTCCTTTAACCAATCCTCTATCCATGCTAATATATTACCCCCAACCCCATGAGCCCTTACCTTGTGTAACAACCTTTTGTGTGGCACCTCATCGAATGCCTTTTGAAAATCCAAATATACAAAATCCCCTTGTTCCCCTTTATCCACCCTGCAAGTTACGTCTTCAAAAAACTCTAATAAATTTGTCAAACACGATTTCCCTTTCATAAAATCTTTCATAATGTTGACTCTGCCTAATCATATTATGATTTTCTAAGTGCCCTGATACTAATTCTTTAATAATGGATTCCAGCATTTTCCCGACGACCGATGCCAGGCTCACTGGCCTGTAATTCCCAGAGAATGTTGGTGAGTACATCAGGATAAATCGGCTCCCATGACTATCGTTGCAATGTTCAACAGCATATCTCAGGACTGAGACAGCCCACTGCTTGTATCCTGTAACCGTGGAGATTTGAGTACTCACTCACGGGTGAATGTACAGTTAGTATCACACTCACTCACGAGGTGAATGTACAGTTAGAATCACACTCACTTACGAGGTGAATGTACAGTTAATATCACACTCACTCACGAGGTGAATGTACAGTTAGAATCACACTCACTCACGAGGTGAATGTACAGTTAGAATCACACTCACTCACGAGGTGAATGTACAGTTAGTATCACACTCACTCACGAGGTGAATGTACAGTTAGAATCACACTCACTCACGAGGTGAATGTACAGTTAGTATCACACTCACTCACGAGGTGAATGTACAGTTAGAATCACACTCACTCACGAGGTGAATGTACAGTTAGAATCACACTCACTCACGAGGTGAATGTACAGTTAGAATCACACTCACTCACGAGGTGAATGTACAGTTAGAATCACACTCACTCACGAGGTGAATGTACAGTTAGAATCACACTCACTCACGAGGTGAATGTACAGTTAGTATCACACTCACGAGGTGAATGTACAGTTAGTATCACACTCACTCACGAGGTGAATGTACAGTTAGAATCACACTCACTCACGAGGTGAATGTACAGTTAGAATCACACTCACTCACGAGGTGAATGTACAGTTAGTATCACACTCACTCACGAGGTGAATGTACAGTTAAAATCACACTCACTCACGAGGTGAATGTACAGTTAGTATCACACTCACTCACGAGGTGAATGTACAGTTAGAATCACACTCATTCACGAGGTGAATGTACAGTTAGAATCACACTCACTCATGAGGTGAATGTACAGTTAGTATCACACTCACTCATGAGGTGAATGTACAGTTAGAATCACACTCACTCACGAGGTGAATGTACAGTTAGTATCACACTCACTCACGGGGTGAATGTACAGTTAGTATCACACTCACTCACGAGGTGAATGTACAGTTAGTATCACACTCACTCACGAGGTGAATGTACAGTTAGAATCATACTCACTCACGAGGTGAATGTACAGTTAGAATCACACTCACTCACGAGGTGAGTGTACAGTTAGAATCACACTCACTCACGAGGTGAATGTACAGTTAGAATCACACTCACTCACGAGGTGAATGTACAGTTAGAATCACACTCACTCACGAGGTGAATGTACAGTTAGAATCACACTCACTCACGAGGTGAATGTACAGTTAGTATCACACTCACGAGGTGAATGTACAGTTAGTATCACACTCACTCACGAGGTGAATGTACAGTTAGTATCACACTCACTCACGAGGTGAATGTACAGTTAGTATCACACCCACTCACAGGGTGAATGTACAGTTAGTATCACACTCACTCACGGGGTGAATGTACAGTTAGAATCACACTCACTCACGAGGTGAATGTACAGTTAGTATCACACTCACTCATGAGGTGAATGTACAGTTAGTATCACACTCACTCACGAGGTGAATATACAGTTAGAATCACACTCACTCACGAGGTGAATGTACAGTTAGTATCACACTCACTCATGAGGTGAATGTACAGTTAGTATCACACTCACTCACGAGGTGAATGTACAGTTAGAATCACACTCACTCACGAGGTGAATGTACAGTTAGTATCACACTCACTCACGAGGTGAATGTACAGTTAGAATCACACTCACTCATGAGGTGAATGTACAGTTACTATCACACTCACTCACGAGGTGAATATACAGTTAGAATCACACTCACTCACGAGGTGAATGTACAGTTAGTATCACACTCACTCATGAGGTGAATGTACAGTTAGTATCACACTCACTCACGAGGTGAATGTACAGTTAGAATCACACTCACTCACGAGGTGAATGTACAGTTAGTATCACACTCACTCACGAGGTGAATGTACAGTTAGTATCACACTCACTCATGAGGTGAATGTACAGTTAGAATCACACTCACTCATGAGGTGAATGTACAGTTAGTTTCACACTCGGACACAGAAAGACAGCAGAAAGCCCTGAGAGCTCATCAGGAAAGTGTTGACATCCCAATTGGTTCATTTCAAGCTGCTCCTTCACACTGCAATAAAAATGAGCAATACATGCACTGAAACTTACATCAACTTGTATATAAAAGGCAGACACGGTTCTGGTACACAAATAATCTTTATAAACCTGGTAACTATGGATTAGAGTACAGCGTCCTGTTTGCACAGTGGGAGGAAGTCACCCTTTGGCTACACAGAGTAAGTGCCCGTGTGCTTCGTGTTAGGGGCGTCAGTAATCGAGCTGACACAAACAGGCCGCCCCCCTGTTGACCCAATGATTCTGAGGCTGGTCTGATGGTAACTCGATTGTCAGGACATAGTTGGTGGAGTGACCGGTGGTGGAGAGAATTCCTCTCCGAACACTTGTCTTGTAAACTGTGGAGCAAAGAATCAGAAACAAAATCTGTCAATGTGTCACACATCTTGAACCGTAATAGCAACTGTGTTGATGTCTGATTTCAATTGATTAAAGTAATGCAGCCCGTTGGATATTTATCTTATAATTATATTTCAAATTATCAAGAGTTTTGCTAGATTGAATCTGGAAAGACAATTTCCTCTGTTTGGGGAGTCAGTGAAGAGGGGTCATCAATTTAAAATTATCACCGAGAGGGGAGAGAGGCTCGGAGAGAGTTCTGTACACAGGTTGTTGGAACTTGGACTCACCCTTGAACAGAAACTTAACTGGACCAGCCATATAAATACTGTGGCTACAAGAGTAGGTCAGAGGCTGGGTATTCTGCGGCGAGTGACTCACCTCCTGACTCCCCAAAGCCTTTCCACCATCTACAAGGCACAAGTCAGGAGTGTGATGGAATACTCTCCACTTGCCTGGATGAGTGCAGCTCCAACAACACTCCAGAAGCTCGACACAATCCAGGACAAAGCAGCCCGCTTGATTGGCACCCCATCCATCACCCTAAACATTCACTCCCTTCACCACCGGCACACTGGATTGATACAGGGCTATGGGGAGAGAGTGGGACAGTGGGATTAGTTTGGGATTGATACAGGGCTATGGGGAGAGAGTGGGACAGTGGGATTAGTTTGGGATTGATACAGGGCTATGGGGAGAGAGTGGGGCAGTGGGATTAGTTTGGGATTGATACAGGGCTATGGGGAGAGAGTGGGACAGTGGGATTAGTTTGGGATTGATACAGGACTATGGGGAGAGAGTGGGACAGTGGGATTAGTTTTGGATTGATACAGGGCTACGGGGAGAGAGTGGGACAGTGGGATTAGTTTTGGATTGATACAGGGCTATGGGGAGAGAGTGGGACAGTGGGATTAGTTTGGGATTGATACAGGGCTATGGGGAGAGAGTGGGACAGTGGGATTAGTTTTGGATTGATACAGGGCTATGGGGAGAGAGTGGGACAGTGGGATTAGTTTGGGATTGATACAGGACTATGGGGAGAGAGTGGGACAGTGGGATTAGTTTTGGATTGATACAGGGCTATGGGGAGAGAGTGGGATTAGTTTGGGATTGATACAGGGCTATGGGGAGAGAGTGGGACAGTGGGATTAGTTTGGGATTGATACAGGGCTATGGGGAGAGAGTGGGACAGTGGGATTAGTTTTGGATTGATACAGGGCTATGGGGAGAGAGTGGGACAGTGGGATTAGTTTTGGATTGATACTGGGCTATGGGGAGAGAGTGGGACAGTGGGATTAGTTTGGGATTGATACAGGACTATCGGGAGAGAGTGGGACAGTAGGATTAGTTTTGGATTGATACAGGGCTATGGGGAGAGAGTGGGATTAGTTTGGGATTGATACAGGGCTATGGGGAGAGAGCAGGGCAGTGGGCTATAGAGAGAGAATGGGGCAGTGGGATTAGTTTTGGATTGATACAGGGCTATGGGGAGAGAGTGGGATAGTGGGATTAGTTTGGGATTGCTCTAGCAAAGGGAAGTATACATTTGTGTTCCCCAGAGGTCAGTATTAGGACCACTGCTCTTTTTGATATATATTAATGACCTGGACTTGGGTACAGAGGGTATAATTTCAAAGTTTGCAGATGATACGAAGCTCAGAAATGTAGCAAACAGACCTCAGGAGGACATAGACAGACTGTTGAAATGGGCAAACACATGGCAGATGAAATTTAATGCAGAGAAATGTAAAATGATTCATTTCAGTAGGGAGAATGAGGAGAGGCAATATAAACTAAATGGTACAATTTTAAAGGGGGTGCAGGAACAGAGAGACCTGGGGGTGTATGTACACAAATCTTTGAAGGTGGCAGGACAAGTTGAGAAGGCTGTTAAAAAAGCATATGGGATCCTGGGCTCTATTAAATTGTAAAATTGTTTACAATTTATTAATAGAGGTGTAGAGCACAAAAGCAAGGAAGTTATACTAAACCTTTATAAAACACTGGTTAGGCCTCAGCTGGAGTATTGTGTTCAATTCTGGGCACCACACTTTAGGAAGGATGTCAAGGCCTTAGAGAGGGTGCAGAGGAGATTTACTAGAATGGTACCAGGGATGAGGGACTTCAGTTATGTGGAGAGACTGGAGAAGCTGGGGTTGTTCTCCTTAGAACAGAGAAGGTTAAGGGGAGATTTGATTGAGGTGTTCAAAATCATGAATGGTTTTGATGGAGTAAATAAGGAGAAACTGTTTCCAGTGGCAGGAGGGTCGGTAACCAGAGGACACAGATTTATAGTAATTGGGAGAACAGCCAGAGGGAGATGAGGAGAAATGTTTTTATGCAGCAAGTTGTTATGATCTGGAATGCACTGCCTGAAAGGGCGGTGGAAGCAGATTCAATAGTAACTTTCAAAAGGGAATTGGATAAATACTTGAAGGGCCTCCTATTCGACCCTGAGATGAGCTTCTGATCCCACATACTCTCCATCATTAAGACCACCTAGTTCCACTTCATCTGTTGCTGAAACCCCCATCCATGCCTTTGTTACCTCCAGACTCGACTATTGCAATGCTCTCCTGACCGGCCTCCCATCTTCCACCCTCTATAAACTTCAGCTCATCCAAAGCTCTGCTGCCCGTATCCTAACTCGCACCAAGACCCGTTCTCCCATTCACCCACCCCCGTGCTCACTGACCTACATTGGCTCCCGGTCCGAGAACGCCTCAAATTTAAAATTCTCACCCTCCTGTTTCTCGCCCCTCTCTATCTCTGTTACCTCCTCCAGTCCAACAATTCCCGATCTCTCTGCTCCTCTGACTCTGGCCTTCTGTGCACCCCCCTTCGCCCCACAATTGCCAGCCGTGCTGTCTGGGCCCCACAATCTGCAACTCCCTAAACCCCTCCACCTCTCCATCGCCCTCTTTTTTTAAGGCCCTCCTTAAAACCCGCCCCTTTGACCCGCCCCTTTGACCAGGCCTTTGACCAGCCCTTTGACCAGGCCTTTGACCCGCCCCTTTGACCAGGCCTTTGACCCGCCCCTTTGACCAGGCCTTTGACCCGCCCTTTGACCAGGCCTTTGACCCGCCCCTTTGACCAGGCCTTTGACCCGCCCCTTTGACCAGGCCTTTGACCCGCCCCTTTGACCAGGCCTTTGACCCGCCCCTTTGACCAGGCCTTTGACCTGCCCCTTTGACCAGGCCTTTGACCCCCCCCCCTTTGACCAGGCCTTTGACCCGCCCCTTTGACCAGGCCTTTGACCCATCCCTTTGACCAGGCCTTTGACCAGGCCTTTGACCCGCCCCTTTGACCAGGCCTTTGACCCGCCCCTTTGACCAGGCCTTTGACCCCCCCCTTTGACCAGGCCTTTGACCAGGCCTTTGACCCCCCCCCTTTGACCAGGCCTTTGACCAGGCCTTTGACCCGCCCCTTTGACCAGGCCTTTGACCCCCCCCTTTGACCAGGCCTTTGACCAGGCCTTTGACCAGGCCTTTGACCCGCCCCTTTGACCAGGCCTTTGACCCGCCCCTTTGACCAGGCCTTTGACCTATTGTTTCCTTCTTTAACTCAGGGTCCATTTTATTGATTACACCACTGTGAAGTGTCTGGCCATTTTTCGATGCTAAACCCTTTATATATAAATGCAAGCTGTTGTTTTCAATAAAGAGAGTGTTTGTATTGTCCAATGTAACAGTGAGGCGGTTGGACTAGCAATAAGACTATAACGGCAATGCTTAATATACGGAGATATGTTCCCACCTGGACATCCATAAACAGATTCTTCCTGAAATGATGATTTTTCACCTGGTTTGAGCCAAATCTGATTGAATTGGTTAAGGGTAGGAAACGAGAGAGAGAGAGAGCGGAGACAGAATCTCACTCTGGAAATGTTCATGGCCTAGAGCGAGTCACACTGTGCAATCATAACGTTAGACTCGAAGCCTCCACATCTAGTGACCAGCCCCACCTCACTCCACCTCACCCCACACCCTGCCCAGAATGTCAGGGCCCACCTGCTCTCAGGCCTCTGCTAATCCTGATTCCGCAGCAGCTGCAAATTCCGCCCGGTTAATCTCACTTTCCGAGTTCTCCTCTTTCCCTGTTTTGACTTTCGGGCGTCCAATTGGAGGAGTGCACAGGTCGGCCGCCCTTCCCGGGGTGAAGAAGCCTCGGCCTCCTTTAAATTTGGCCAATGAGCTGTGGGGGGCCAAATAGGCATTGCCGGTGTAGCTCGGCGGATCGAGGTCTCACGATTGGGCCGAGGCGAGGCCACCAGCGGGGTCGGGGTGGGGTGAGGAGGGGGCAGGGGTCGCGAACGTGGTGGGGGTCACGTAGACGGAGGGGGTAGTGATCGCGGGGGCGGGGGGTGGTGGCGGGGCAGCAGTAGCCCAGATTATTTTACTTCTGGTCCCGAGGCCCACAGAAATATTCGACATTTCCCTTTGGCCGGGCCATTTCGGTTCCATCGCCCGTAGAACAGACTGGGACTTGCACAGCGCAGACTCCAATCAGTTCCGATCTACAATGGCGATCAGGGTCCTAATACCATCACAGGACCCCGATTTCCGTATTAAAAGGGGCCTATCGCCCGAAACAGGCGGTGCTGTGGACACCAGGCCCCTTTTAAAATGGCGGTGGTGGCATTGCCGGGGTTACCAGGGCAGTGAGATTCCCGACCCCATTCTGAGGCCATTCCCCCCTGTTAACACCAGGTGAAGGGGTGAAAATCGACCCCAATGACTTCTTCTTCCATCAGTCTCTCGCCAAGTTTAGGAAATTGGCAAATTACAATCTGTAGATAAAGAGCCAGAATCACATCACATGTCTGACCCAATGAGACCAAATCCCGTTGTACAAAAGCGTGAACCCAGAGAACATTGTCTCATTGACAGGATTCTCAGAGATTTGAAATTTGCCATCAAACATTTTATTTTGGTGCAAACATATTAATACTCTTCAAAAAGGGTGAAGATTATCATAGTTTAGAGCTGGTGCTTCATAATTCTTCAGCATTCTCCAGAACTGACACAGTCAATAAAAGTGATGATATGAACACACAGATTGCTCATATTTATACAAATTCATTCGGGCAGGCTTCTCAAAATGACAACCGTTTAGAGACTGACTGATGAGGTGCTGGGAGGAGAGTTAAAGTAAATGATGTGAAGTGAACATCGAGTGCTGTAAGCTGCAGGGCTGCGGACCGGGTGCTGGAAGGTGGGATTAGAATGGGCACCTGGTTGTTCTTCGAGCCGGCACGGACACGATGGGCCGAACGACCCCCTTCTGTGCTGTATCTTTTCTATGGTTCTAAGTGAGAATCATAGAATGGGACGAAGCAAATGGTGGCAGGGACTGGTGCAGCATTCAGGACTGTGCCAGTGGAAACCATACCCTGATAACTGATCGTGTCACACCTGCCACTTCAAGGTTATTAGTGAAAACACAATCACTCACTCTGCTGAACATATGGCTGTTAGACTGGGACTCATTCAGTGTCAGCTTTTGTTACTTGTGATTATCAGCCAGCGTCCCAGACTCCTCCATCACCATCCCACCAGCAGGACAGTCCCACCAGAGGTGGGGGCACGGTAGCATACGGTCGGCTGGGAGTGGCCCTGGGAGTGACTCCAGACCCCATGAAATCTCATGGCATCAGGTCAAACATGGGCAAGGAAACTTCCTGCTGATTACCACCTATCGTCCTCCCTCAGCTGATGAATCAGTCCTCCTCCATGTTGAACACCATTTGGAGGAGGCACTGAGGATAGCAAGGGCACAGAATGTACTCTGGGTGGGGGACTTCAATATCCATCATCAAGAGTGGCTCGGTAGCACCACTACTGACCGAGCTGGCCGAGTCCTGAAGGACGTAGCTGCCAGACTGGGCCTATGGCAGGTGGTGAGCGAACCAACACGAGGGAAAAACTTACTTGACCTCGTCCTCACCAATCTACCTGTCACGGATGCATCTGTCCATGACAGTATTGTAAACAATTTTACAACACCAAGTTATAGTCCAGCAATTTTATTTTAAATTCACAAGCTTTCGGAGGCTACCTCCTTCGTCAGGTGAACGATGTCGATTTCATTTCACATCGTTCACCTGACGAAGGGGGAAGCCTCCGAAAGCTTGTGAATTTAAAATAAAATTGCTGGACTATAACTTGGTGTTGTAAAATTGTTTACAATTGTCAACCCCAGTCCATCACCGGCATCTCCACATCATGACAGTATTGGTAGGAGTGAACGCCGCACAGTCCTCGTGAAGACAAAGTCCCGTCTTCACACTGAGGATACCATCCAACGTGTTGTGTGGCACTACCACCGTGCTAAATGGGATAGATTCAGAACAGATCTAGCAGCACAAAACTGGGCATCCATGAGGCGCTGTGGGCCATCAGCAGCAGCAGAATTGTATTCCAGCGCAATCTGTAACCTCATGGCCCGGCATATTCCTCACTCTACCATTACCAACAAGCCAGGGGATCAACCCTGGTTCAATGAGGAGTGTAGAAGAGCATGCCAGGAGCAGCACCAGGCGTACCTAAAAATGAGGTGCCAACCTGGTGAAGCTACAACACAGGACTACATGCGTGCTAAACAGCGGAAGTAACATGCTATAGACAGAGCTAAGCGATTCCACAACCAACGGATCAGATCAAAGCTCTGCAGTCCTGCCACATCCAGTTGTGAATGGTGGTGGACAATTAAACAACTAACGGGAGGAGGAGGCTCTGCAAACATCCCCATCCTCAATGATGGCAGAGTCCAGCACATAAGGATAAAAGACAAGGCTGAAGCGTTTGCAACCATCTTCAGCCAGAAGTGCCGAGTGGATGATCCATCTCGGCCTCCTCCCGATATCCCCACCATCACAGAAGCCAGTCTCCAGCCAATTCGATTCACTTCATGTGATACCAAGAAACGGCTGAGTGCACTGGATACAGCAAAGGCTATGGGCCCCGACATCATCCCAGCTGTAGTGCTGAAGACTTGTGCTCCAGAACCAGCCGCGCCTCAAGCCAAACTGTTCCAGTACAGCTACAACACTGGCATCTACCCGACAATGTGGAAAATTGTCTAGGTGAGTCCTGTCCACAAAAAGCAGGATAAATTCAATCCGGCCAATTACCACCCCATCAGTACACTCTCAATCATCAGCAAAGTGATGGAAGGTGTCGTCGACAGTGCTATCAAGCGGCACTTACTCACCAATAACCTGCTCACTGATGCTCAGTTTGGGTTCCGCCAGGACCACTCGGCTCCAGACCTCATTACAGCCTTGGTGCAAACATGGACAAAAGACTGAATTCCAGAGGTGAGGTGAGAGTGACTGCCCTTGACATCAAGGCAGCATTTGACCAAGTGCCAGGCAATGACCATCTCCAACAAGAGAGAGTCTAACCACCAACGGCATTCATTCAACGGCATTACCATCGCTGAATCCCCCACCATCAATATCCTGGGGTCACTATTGACCAGAAACTTAACTGGACCAGCCACATAAATGCTGTGGCTACAAGAGCAGGTCAGAGGCTGGGTATTCTGTAGCGGGTGACTCACCTCCTGACTCCCCAAAGCCTTTCCACCATCTATAAGGCACAAGTCAGGAGTGTGATGGAATACTCTCCATTTGCCTGGATGAGTACAGCTCCAACAACACTCAAGAAGCTCAACACCATCCATGAGAAAGCAGCCCACTTGATTGGCAGCCCATCCACTGGCTTAAAAATGCACTCCCTCCAGGCCTTTTTTGACAGCATCTCCCAAACCCGTGATCTCGACCACCTTGAAGATCAAGGGAAGTATCTGCATGGGAACAACATCACCTCAAAATTCCACTCCAAGTCAGACACCATCCCGACTTAGACATATATCAGCCGTTACTTCATCGTCACTGGGTCAGAATCCTGGAACTCCCTCGCAAACCGCACTGTGGGAGAACCTTCACCACACGGACTGCAAGAAGGGCCACCACTACCTTCTCAAGGGCGCTGAAGTTATGCAATAAATACTGGCCTTGCCCAGATTCTGAGAATGAATAAAAAGAATTATTGGTGCAATAGTTTGTTTTAACTGATCTCTGCAATACATCTGCAAATGTGGTTCAAACAATCACAGGCCAGGATACAATTGGTAGATTGTCGTAGAGCACTTTGGGAAGGGATTCTCCAATCACGTGCCTCTTCCGGTCCCATTTCGCTCCCTCCATGTAAAGACCTTTAATGTAAACTCCATCCACCTAAAGTTAAAAATAAATTAATGATACATAGTCACGGAATGTCACAAGACTTTTCTTGAATGATGCAGATATCATTCCATGTCTAAATATATATCTGGCTTTAAGTTCTAGCGCCAAATATAGACGCACAAAGACTGTTCTAGAACACTGAGGCCTTGTTTTTTAAAATCAAAAGTTGCAAACTTTAATCATTAAGACCAATCTACATTCATAGTGTCTCATAATGTTAATGATGTTTTCTGAATATCACCACCAATAACTTGTGAAAACCTTTTAAAGAATTTACTTGTTCATTGAGTCGTGTGGAGGGACAGTGGAGCATGTTCTAGTCGGCATGTGTTGACAGTGATAGATGTGTTCGGGTTCTGTGTGACATACCATACCTCAGGCACATTGCTGCGTTCCCCTATTCTCACTGCTTCTTTGTAAAATGGCAAATTCCAAGCAGTTTTTCCTCAGTGACTTCACACACAGTATCAGCTGATTAGTGACTAACAAGATAAATTTCATTTAATGAGCGATATGAGTGTCCAGAAGGACTAATCCTTTAGCTTCTGCGCATCAAACAGATCTGAACAGGCACTGGAATTGAAAAAGTGCAAAAGATAAGGCTGAAGCGTTTGCAACCATCTTCAGCCAGAAGTGCCGAGTGGATGATCCATCTCGGCCTCCTCCCGATATTCCCACCATCACAGAAGCCAGTCTTCAGCCAATTCGATTCACTCCACGTGATATCAAGAAATAGCTGGATACAGCAAAGGCTATGGGCCCCGACAGCATTCTGGCTGTAGTGCTGAAGACTTGTGCTCCAGAACTAGCCGTGCCTCTAGCCAAGCTGTTCCAGTACAGCTACAACACTGGCATCTACCCGACATGTGGAAAATTGCCCAAGTATTCCTGTCCACAAAAAGCAGGACAAATCCAATCCGGCCAATTACTGTCCCATCAGTCTACTCTCAATCATCAGCAAAGTGATGGAAGGTGTCATCGACAGTGCTATCAAGCGGCACTTACTCACCAATAACCTGCTCACCGACGCTCAGTTTGGGTTCCGCCAGGACCACTCGGCTCCAGACCTCATTACAGCCTTGGTCCAAACATGGACAAAAGAGCTGAATTCCAGAGGTGAGGTGAGAGTGACATCAAGGCAGCATTTGACCGAGTGTGGCACCAAGGAGCCCTAGTAAAATTGAAATCAATGGGAATCAGGGGGAAAACTCTCCAGTGGCAGGAGTCATACCTAGCACAAAGGAAGATGGTAGTGGTTGTTGGAGGCCAATCATCTCAGCCCCAGGACATCGCTGCAGGAGTTCCTCAGGGCAGTGTCGTCGGCCCAACCATCTTCAGCTGCTTCATCAATGACCTTCCCTCCATCATAAGGTCAGAAATGGGGATGTTCGCTGATGACTGCACAGTGTTCAGTTCCATTCGCAACCCCTCAGATAATGAAGCAGTCCGAGCCTGCATGCAGCAAGACCTGGACAACATCCAGACTTGGGCTCATAAGTGGCAAGTAACATTCGCGCCAGACAAGTGCCAGGCAATGACCATCTCCAACAAGAGAGAGTCTAACCACCTCCCCTTGACATTACCATCGCCGAATCCCCCACAAACAATATCCTGGGGGTCACCATTGACCAGAAACTTAACTGGACCAGCCACATAAATACTGTGGCTACAAGAGCAGTTCAGAGGCTGGGTATTCTGCGGCGAGTGACTCACCTCCTGACTCCCCAAAGCCTTTCCACCATCTACAAGGCACAAGTCAGGAGTGTGATGGAATACTCTCCACTTGCCTGGATGAGTGCAGTTCCAACAACACTCAAGAAGCTCGACACCATCCAGGACAAAGCAGCCCGTTTGATTGGCACCCCATCCACCACCCTAAACATTTACTCCCTTCACCACCGGCGCACTGTGGCTGCAGTGTGTACCATCCACAGGATGCACTGCAGCAACTCGCCAAGGCTTCTTCAACAGCACCTCCCAAACCTCTACCACCTAGAAGGACAAGGGCAGCAGGTACATGGGAACACCACCACCTGCACGTTCCCCTCCAAGTCACACACCATCCTGACTTGGAAATATATCGCCGTTCCTTCATCGTTGCTGGGTCAAAATCCTGGAACTCCCTTCCTAACAGCACTGTGGGAGAACCGTCACCACACAGACTGCAGCGGTTCAAGAAGGCGGCTCACCACCACCTTCTCAAGGGCAATTAGGGATGGGCAATAAATGCCGGCCTCGCCAGCGACGCCCACATCCCATGAACGAATAAAAAAAAGCATTGTCTCTAAACAATTGAGTGATGGTAATGCGTTGACTCAGTGCTCCTGGACATGGACTTCCTGTGATATAAACGAGATCTACGGGTTGAAGCTGTGGTATAGGTTGTGTAATTTGACATTACTTCTCACGTGATCTACAAGTTTTTATTCTGCTGTTATTATTTTTTCCTTATATATTTGCTTTCTACAAAATATAGTGAGGAATTGCTCTGTGTTGCTGATCGATAGGAGGCCTGAGGACCCGAGGGTGGTTGGGAAGTGTGCATTGCTGTGTGTTTTGATGAGCTGTGTTGCTGCCTGTTATCCCCAGGTTCGTGGGCAGTACGTGCTGTCCTCGGCACCTTCCAGTGAGAACATCCATTCCTGTGAGAGCTTCACAGGCACCTGTGCACCTGGACCACAGAACATTGCAGAGTTCGAGTGGTGAGACAGTCCCATAATGGATTAAACAAGGATTTAAAAATAACAGTCCCAAGCAAAACCACAAAGAACTAGCAGGGACACTGAAGCCACAAGAGCTGTCCAGCAAATAAGGGGTTAAAAAAATCTCAACACTACACGTTAGGAAATAGCAAAAGAAATGCAAATACTGGAAATCTGAAACAAAATGTGGAGCAGGTCAGTCAGCCTCTGTGGAGAGAACGGACAGGTTAATGTTTCAGGTGTGGGCCTTTTGCGAGAACACAGAACTAAACTTCAATGGTATTCATTCCCGTGGGGTCTCCGTATATCTGCCGTTTCTCCGGGTTTTTCGCCAATCTTCCGCTGAAGTCACGGCACACGATCAGGGACCTTCCATGGGAAGTCATCTCCTGACAATCTGGATAATGTGACCAATTGCTGCTTGTCTGACAGGCTGAGTGGCGGAGTGTGGCAGAGCTGTAAACCCTGGGGAAATGAGATTCGTGATCAGAAAGTGTGAGAGGGATCAGCAACAAACTTCGTCAGATGGAGCAGCATTTATTTTTCATCATTATACATCATTATTATACATCAAAATAGGTTGCACTTTTAAACCAAAATGAGCACATCTCATTCCAAATGCTACATAGTAAACCCTGGACACTGGACACGCGCTCAATCCCAGAGTTTAAGGGAATGACGAATGAGGAAAGGGGTTGAAGAAAAGACTGAGAGGGGATATGATAGGAGGGTTGGAAATGATGAAAGGGTTGGACAAATTGGATCCAAGCAAGCTTTTCTGCAATGCACAGAATTTAAGCACAAGGGATCATATTTACAAATTAAAGACAATGAAAGATAATCGGAAATGCAGGAGGAACTTCTTTACTAAAAAGTAATTTGTGGAACAGATTTCTGGCATGGATGGTAGAACAAGAAACCTTAGCTGGCTTCAAGGAGGAGCAAGACAGATTCTTGTCAACAAATGGGATTCAGGGTTAATAGAAATGCACCAAGGGAATATTGTGGATAGGTGGGCTAGATGGGCCGAAGGGAATACTGTGCATAGGTGGGATAGATGGGCCGAAGGGAATACTGTGCGTAGGTGGGCTAGATGGGCCGAAGGGAATACTGTGCGTAGGTGGGCTAGATGGGCCGAAGGGAATACTGTGCGTAGGTGGGCTAGATGGGCCGAAGGGAATACTGTGCGTAGGTGGGCTAGATGGACCAATGGTTTTCTCCTGCCTGAGACTGTCACTATGTGTGTCTTCTCCCGTGGTAGCATGGATTGGTGCCCAGCAGAGACTTCCCATACTTGTGGGATCTGTGTAAAGTTAGGATAATGCTGATCATTGGAAGGTTTAATGGGAAAAAAAGTCCCAGGTGGGTTCATCACCAAATCATGGGCAATAAGAGAAACGATTCTAAGTGAAGGTGAATGGACGGTTGGTGGGGGAGAGTTTCAGGATAGAGTCAGGTGTTTGGGCCATAATGTGTAGTTAGAAAATGGCTCTTACCGCTGGAGATGGCATGTCATGATCCTGGTCAGTCACATCGAACTGGAACCCCAGGTGGTCTATTGGGATTCGGTGCTTCCTTGCGTAGTTCTGGAGAGCACCTGTCAAGAAGCTCTGAGTAAAGTAAAACCCAGAGATCCAGAAGACGACTGGGGTCCCACTGTGAATCCAGCCCTGAAATACATTGGAAGATACGAGAGACTAAAACAAATAAAAAGTACATATAAAACAACAACTTACACTTATACAGAGCCTTTAACGCAGTAAAACGTCCAAAGGCTCGTCATTGGAGTTTAATCAGAAATACTGACATCGAGCCACATAAGGAGATATTAGGACAGGTAAGTTTGGTCAAAGAGGTAGGTTTTAAGGAGCATCTTAAAGGAAGAGAGAGAGAGACGGAGAAGTTTAGGAAGGGAATTCCGGAGCTTGGTCCAATTATATATAAAACTGCATTTAATCTGTTACCTTAAAGAATTGAAGTCTGGACAACAGGTCAGTGATGTAACTGCCCAAAGGTTTCAGCGAGGGGTATGACTTCGCTGACCACATGGAGGGTACCTGTGAAAAGAAACAATGAAACCTCAGAAGGAGCACTGTGTACCCCACACTGTCTCCATTATCCATCGCTGATACTGTGTACCCCACACTGTCTCCATTACCATTTGCTGACACTGTGTACCCCACACTGTCTCCATTATCCATCGCTGACACTGTGTACCCCACACTGTCTCCATTATCCATCGCTGACACTGTGTACCCCACACTGTCTCCATTATCCATCGCTGATACTGTGTACCCCACACTGTCTCCATTATCCATCGCTGACACTGTGTACCCCACACTGTCTCCATTATCCATTACTAATACTGTGTACCCCACACTGTCTCCATTATCCATCGCTGACACTGTGTATCCCACACTGTCTCCATTATCCATCGCTTACACTGTGTACCCCACACTGTCTCCATTATCCATCGCTTACACTGTGTACCCCACACTGTCTCCATTATCCATCGCTTACAATGTGTACACCACACTGTCTCCAATATCCATCGCTTACACTGTGTATCCCACACTGTCTCCATTATCCATTACTGACAGTGTACCCCACACTGTCTCCATTATCCATCGCTTACACTGTGTACCCCACACTGTCTCCATTATCCATTACTGACACTGTGTACCCCACACTGTCTCCATTATCCATCGCTTACACTGTGTACCCCACACTGTCTCCATTATCCATCGCAGAGACTGTGTACCCCACACTGTCTCCATTATCCATCGCAGAGACTGTGTACCCCACACTGTCTCCATTATCCATTACTGACACTGTGTACCTCACACTGTCTCCATTATCCATCGCAGAGACTGTGTACCTCACACTGTCTCCATTATCCATCGCTCACACTGTGTACCCCACACTGTCTCCATTATCCATTACTGACACTGTGTACCCCACACTGTCTCCATTATCCATTACTGACACTGTGTACCCCACACTGTCTCCATTATCCATCGCTTACACTGTGTACCCCACACTGTCTCCATTATCCATCGCTTACACTGTGTATCCCACACTGTCTCCATTATCCATTACTGACAGTGTACCCCACACTGTCTCCATTATCCATCGCTAACACTGTGTACCCCACACTGTCTCCATTATCCATCGCAGAGACTGTGTACCCCACACTGTCTCCATTATCCATTACTGACACTGTGTACCTCACACTGTCTCCATTATCCATCGCAGAGACTGTGTACCCCACACTGTCTCCATTATCCATCGCTTACACTGTGTACCCCACACTGTCTCCATTATCCATCGCTTACACTGTGTACCCCACACTGTCTCCATTATCCATCGCTTACACTGTGTACCCACACTGTCTCCATTATCCATCGCTTACACTGTGTACCCCACACTGTCTCCATTATCCATCGCTTACACTGTGTACCCCACACTGTCTCCATTATCCATCGCTGACACTGTGTACCCCACACTGTCTCCATTATCCATTACTGACACTGTGTACCCCACACTGTCTCCATTATCCATTACTGACACTGTGTACCCCACACTGTCTCCATTATCCATTACTGACACTGTGTACCCCACACTGTCTCCATTATCCATTGCTGACACTGTGTATCCCACACTGTCTCCATTATCCATCGCTGACACTGTGTATCCCACACTGTCTCCATTATCCATCGCTTACACTGTGTAACCCACACTGTCTCCATTATCCATCGCTTACACTGTGTATCCACACTGTCTCCATTATCCATCGCTTACACTGTGTACCCCACACTGTCTCCATTATCCATCGGTTACACTGTGTACCCCACACTGTATCCATTATCCATCGCTTACACTGTGTACCCCACACTGTCTCCATTACCCATCGCTTACACTGTGTACCCCACACTGTCTCCATTATCCATCGCTTACACTGTGTACCCCACCCTGTCTCCATTATCCATTGCTGACACTGTGTACCCCACACTGTCTCCATTATCCATTGCTGACACTGTGTACCCCACACTGTCTCCATTATCCATCGCTTACACTGTGTACCCCACACTGTCTCCATTATCCATTACTGACACTGTGTACCCCACACTGTCTCCATTATCCATTGCTGACACTGTGTACCCCACACTGTCTCCATTACCCATTACTGACACTGTGTACCCCACACTGTCTCCATTATCCATTGCTGACACTGTGTACCCCACACTGTCTCCATTATCCATCGCTTACACTGTGTACCCCACACTGTCTCCATTATCCATCGCTTACACTGTGTACCCACACTGTCTCCATTATCCATCGCTTACACTGTGTACCCCACACTTTCTCCATTATCCATCGCTTACACTGTGTACCCCACACTGTCTCCATTATCCATCGCTTACACTGTGTACCCACACTGTCTCCATTATCCATCGCTTACACTGTGTACCCCACACTGTCTCCATTATCCATCGCTTACACTGTGTACCCCACACTGTCTCCATGATCCATCGCTGACACTGTGTACCCCACACTGTCTCCATTATCCATGGCTGACACTGTGTATCCCACACTGTCTCCATTATCCATTGCTGACACTGTGTACCCCACACTGTCTCCATTATCCATCGCTTACACTGTGTACCCCACACTGTCTCCATTACCCATTACTGACACTGTGTACCCCACACTGTCTCCATTATCCATTGCTGACACTGTGTACCCCACACTGTCTCCATTGTCCATCGCTTACACTGTGTACCCCACACTGTCTCCATTATCCATCGCTTACACTGTGTACCCCACACTGTCTCCATTATCCATCGCTTACACTGTGTACCCCACACTGTCTCCATTATCCATTGCTGACACTGTGTACCCCACACTGTCTCCATTATCCATCGCTTACACTGTGTACCCCACACTGTCTCCATTATCCATTACTGACACTGTGTACCCCACACTGTCTCCATTATCCATTGCTGACACTGTGTACCCCACACTGTCTCCATTATCCATTGCTGACACTGTGTACCCCACACTGTCTCCATTACCCATTACTGACACTGTGTACCCCACACTGTCTCCATTATCCATTGCTGACACTGTGTACCCCACACTGTCTCCATTATCCATCGCTTACACTGTGTATCCCACACTGTCTCCGTTACCCATTACTGACACTGTGTACCCCACACTGTCTCCATTATCCATCGCTTACACTGTGTATCCCACACTGTCTCCGTTACCCATTACTGACACTGTGTACCCCACACTGTCTCCATTATCCATCGCTTACACTGTGTACCCCACACTGTCTCCATTATCCATCGCTTACACTGTGTACCCCACACTGTCTCAGTTATCCATCGCTTACACTGTGTACCCCACACTGTTTCCATTATCCATCGCTTACACTGTGTACCCCACACTGTCTCCATTATCCATCGCTTACACTGTGTACCCACACTGTCTCCATTATCCATCGCTTACACTGTGTACCCCACACTGTCTCCATTATCCATCGCTTACACTGTGTACCCCACACTGTCTCCATTATCCATCGCTTACACTGTGTAACCACACTGTCTCCATTATCCATCGCTTACACTGTGTACCCCACACTGTCTCCATTATCCATTGCTGACACTGTGTACCCCACACTGTCTCCATTATCCATCGCTTACACTGTGTACCCCACACTTTCTCCATTATCCATCGCTGACACTGTGTACCCACACTGTCTCCATTATCCATCGCTTACACTGTGTACCCCACACTGTCTCCATTATCCATTGCTGACACTGTGTACCCCACACTGTCTCCATTATCCATCGCTTACACTGTGTACCCACACTGTCTCCATTATCCATCGCTTACACTGTGTACCTCACACTGTCTCCATTATCCATCGCAGAGACTGTGTACCTCACACTGTCTCCATTATCCATCGCTTACACTGTGTACCCCACACTGTCTCCATTATCCATTACTGACACTGTGTACCCCACACTGTCTCCATTATCCATTACTGACACTGTGTACCCCACACTGTCTCCATTATCCATCGCTTACACTGTGTACCCCACACTGTCTCCATTATCCATCGCTTACACTGTGTATCCCACACTGTCTCCATTATCCATTACTGACAGTGTACCCCACACTGTCTCCATTATCCATCGCTTACACTGTGTACCCCACACTGTCTCCATTATCCATCGCAGAGACTGTGTACCCCACACTGTCTCCATTATCCATTACTGACACTGTGTACCTCACACTGTCTCCATTATCCATCGCAGAGACTGTGTACCCCACACTGTCTCCATTATCCATCGCTTACACTGTGTACCCCACACTGTCTCCATTATCCATCGCTTACACTGTGTACCCCACACTGTCTCCATTATCCATCGCTTACACTGTGTACCCACACTGTCTCCATTATCCATCGCTTACACTGTGTACCACACACTGTCTCCATTATCCATCGCTGACACTGTGTACCCCACACTGTCTCCATTATCCATTGCTGACACTGTGTATCCCACACTGTCTCCATTATCCATCGCTGACACTGTGTACCCCACACTGTCTCCATTATCCATTACTGACACTGTGTACCCCACACTGTCTCCATTATCCATTACTGATACTGTGTACCCCACACTGTCTCCATTATCCATCGCTGACACTGTGTACCCCACACTGTCTCCATTATCCATTGCTGACACTGTGTATCCCACACTGTCTCCATTATCCATTACTGATACTGTGTATCCCACACTGTCTCCATTATCCATTACTGACACTGTGTATCCCACACTGTCTCCATTATCCATCGCTTACACTGTGTACCCCACACTGTCTCCATTATCCATCGCTTACACTGTGTACCCCACACTGTCTCCATTATCCATCGCTTACACTGTGTATCCCACACTGTCTCCATTACCCATTACTGACACTGTGTACCCCACACTGTCTCCGTTACCCATTACTGACACTGTGTACCCCACACTGTCTCCATTATCCATTGCTGACACTGTGTACCCCACACTGTCTCCATTATCCATTGCTGACACTGTGTACCCCACACTGTCTCCATTATCCATCGCTTACACTGTGTACCCCTCACTGTCTCCATTATCCATTACTGACACTGTGTACCCCACACTGTCTCCATTATCCATTACTGACAATGTGTAACCCACACTGTCTCCATTACCCATTACTGACACTGTGTACCCCACACTGTCTCCATTATCCATTGCTGACACTGTGTACCCCACACTGTCTCCATTATCCATCGCAGAGACTGTGTACCCCACACTGTCTCCATTATCCATCGCTTACACTGTGTACCCACACTATCTCCATTATCCATCGCTTACACTGTGTACCCCACACTGTCTCCATTATCCATCGCTTACACTGTGTACCCCACACTGTCTCCATTATCCATCGCTGACACTGTGTACCCCACACTGTCTCCATTATCCATTGCTGACTCTGTGTATCCCACACTGTCTCCATTATCCATTACTGATACTGTGTATCCCACACTGTCTCCATTATCCATTACTGACACTGTGTATCCCACACTGTCTCCATTATCCATTACTGATACTGTGTATCCCACACTATCTCCATTATCCATCGCTTACACTGTGTACCCCACACTGTCTCCATTATCCATCGCTTACACTGTGTACCCCACACTGTCTCCATTATCCATCGCTTACACTGTGTACCCCACACTGTCTCCATTATCCATCGCTTACACTGTGTACCCCACACTGTCTCCATTATCCATCGCTTACACTGTGTACCCCACACTGTCTCCATTACCCATTACTGACACTGTGTACCCCACACTGTCTCCGTTACCCATTACTGACACTGTGTACCCCACACTGTCTCCATTATCCATTGCTGACATTGTGTACCCCACACTGTCTCCATTATCCATTGCTGACACTGTGTACCCCACACTGTCTCCATTATCCATCGCTTACACTGTGTACCCCACACTGTCTCCATTACCCATCGCTTACACTGTGTACCCCACACTGTCTCCATTATCCATCGCTTACACTGTGTACCCCATACTGTCTCCATTATCCATTGCTGACACTGTGTACCCCACACTGTCTCCATTATCCATCGCTTACACTGTGTACCCCACACTGTCTCCATTATCCATTGCTGACACTGTGTACCCCACACTGTCTCCATTATCCATTGCTGACACTGTGTACCCCACACTGTCTCCATTATCCATCGCTTACACTGTGTACCCCACACTGTCTCCATTATCCATTACTGACACTGTGTACCCCACACTGTCTCCATTATCCATTACTGACACTGTGTACCCCACACTGTCTCCATTACCCATTACTGACACTGTGTACCCCACACTGTCTCCATTATCCATTGCTGACACTGTGTATCCCACACTGTCTCCATTATCCATTACTGACACTGTGTACCCCACACTGTCTCCATTATCCATTACTGACACTGTGTACCCCACACTGTCTCCATTACCCATTACTGACACTGTGTACCCCACACTGTCTCCATTATCCATTACTGACACTGTGTACCCCACACTGTCTCCATTACCCATTACTGACACTGTGTACCCCACACTGTCTCCATTACCCATTACTGACACTGTGTACCCCACACTGACTCCATTATCCATTACTGACACTGTGTACCCCACACTGTCTCCATTATCCATCGCTTACACTGTGTACCCACACTGTCTCCATTATCCATCGCTTACACTGTGTACCCCACACTGTCTCCATTATCCATCGCTTACACTGTGTACCCCACACTGTCTCCATTATCCATCGCTTACACTGTGTACCCACACTGTCTCCATTATCCATCGCTTACACTGTGTACCCCACACTGTCTCCATTATCCATTGCTGACACTGTGTATCCCACACTGTCTCCATTATCCATTACTGATACTGTGTATCCCACACTGTCTCCATTATCCATTACTGATACTGTGTATCCCACACTGTCTCCATTATCCATTACTGACACTGTGTATCCCACACTGTCTCCATTATCCATTACTGATACTGTGTATCCCACACTGTCTCCATTATCCATCGCTGACACTGTGTACCCCACACTGTCTCCATTATCCATTACTGATACTGTGTATCCCACACTGTCTCCATTATCCATTACTGACACTATGTATCCCACACTGTCTCCATTATCCATTACTGATACTGTGTATCCCACACTGTCTCCATTATCCATTGCTGACACTGTGTATCCCACACTGTCTCCATTATCCATTACTGATATTGTGTATCCCACACTGTCTCCATTATCCATTACTGACACTGTGTATCCCACACTGTCTCCATTATCCATTACTGATATTGTGTATCCCACACTGTCTCCATTATCCATTACTGACACTGTGTATCCCACACTGTCTCCATTATCCATTACTGATACTGTGTATCCCACACTGTCTCCATTATCCATCACTTACACTGTGTACCCACACTGTCTCCATTATCCATCGCTTACACTGTGTACCCCACACTGTCTCCATTACCCATCGCTTACACTGTGTACCCCACACTGTCTCCGTTACCCATTACTGACACTGTGTACCCCACACTTTCTCCATTATCCATCGCTTACACTGTGTACCCCACACTGTCTCCATTATCCATCGCTTACACTGTGTACCCACACTGTCTCCATTACCCATCGCTTACACTGTGTACCCCACACTGTCTCCATTACCCATCGCTTACACTGTGTACCCCACACTATCTCCATTATCCATCGCTTACACTGTGTACCCCACACTGTCTCCATTATCCATCGCTTACACTGTGTACCCCACACTGTCTCCATTACCCATTACTGACACTGTGTACCCCACACTGTCTCCATTACCCATTACTGACACTGTGTACCCCACACTGTCTCCGTTACCCATTACTGACACTGTGTACCCCACACTGTCTCCGTTACCCATTACTGACACTGTGTACCCCACACTGTCTCCATTATCCATTGCTGACACTGTGTACCCCACACTGTCTCCGTTACCCATTACTGACACTGTGTACCCCACACTGTCTCCATTACCCATTACTGACACTGTGTACCCCACACTGTCTCCATTACCCATTACTGACACTGTGTACCCCACACTGTCTCCGTTACCCATTACTGACACTGTGTACCCCACACTGTCTCCATTATCCATCGCTCACACTGTGTACCCCACACTGTCTCCATTATCCATTGCTGACACTGTGTACCCCACACTGTCTCCATTGTCCATCGCTTACACTGTGTACCCCACACTGTCTCCATTATCCATCGCTTACACTGTGTACCCCACACTGTCTCCATTATCTATCGCTTACACTGTGTACCCCACACTGTCTCCATTATGCATTGCTGACACTGTGTACCCCACACTGTCTCCATTATCCATTGCTGACACTGTGTACCCCACACTGTCTCCATTATCCATCGCTTACACTGTGTACCCCACACTGTCTCCATTATCCATTACTGACACTGTGTACCCCACACTGTCTCCATTATCCATTGCTGACACTGTGTACCCCACACTGTCTCCATTATCCATTGCTGACACTGTGTACCCCACACTGTCTCCATTACCCATTACTGACACTGTGTACCCCACACTGTCTCCATTATCCATTGCTGACACTGTGTACCCCACACTGTCTCCATTATCCATCGCTTACACTGTGTACCCCACACTGTCTCCATTATCCATCGCTTACACTGTGTATCCCACACTGTCTCCGTTACCCATTACTGACACTGTGTACCCCACACTGTCTCCATTATCCATCGCTTACACTGTGTACCCCACACTGTCTCCATTATCCATCGCTTACACTGTGTACCCACACTGTCTCCATTATCCATCGCTTAGACTGTGTACCCCACACTGTTTCCATTATCCATCGCTTACACTGTGTACCCCACACTGTCTCCATTATCCATCGCTTACACTGTGTACCCACACTGTCTCCATTATCCATCGCTTACACTGTGTACCCCACACTGTCTCCATTATCCATCGCTTACACTGTGTACCCACACTGTCTCCATTATCCATCGCTTACACTGTGTACCCCACACTGTCTCCATTATCCATTGCTGACACTGTGTACCCCACACTGTCTCCATTATCCATCGCTTACACTGTGTACCCCACACTGTCTCCATTATCCATCGCTTACACTGTGTACCCACACTGTCTCCATTATCCATCGCTTACACTGTGTACCCCACACTGTCTCCATTATCCATTGCTGACACTGTGTACCCCACACTGTCTCCATTATCCATCGCTTACACTGTGTACCCACACTGTCTCCATTATCCATCGCTTACACTGTGTACCCACACTGTCTCCATTACCCATTACTGACACTGTGTACCCCACACTGTCTCCATTATCCATTGCTGACACTGTGTACCCCACACTGTCTCCATTATCCATCGCTTACACTGTGTACCCCACACTGTCTCCATTATCCATTGCTGACACTGTGTACCCCACACTGTCTCCATTGTCCATCGCTTACACTGTGTACCCCACACTGTCTCCATTATCCATCGCTTACACTGTGTACCCCACACTGTCTCCATTATCTATCGCTTACACTGTGTACCCCATACTGTCTCCATTATCCATTGCTGACACTGTGTACCCCACACTGTCTCCATTATCCATTGCTGACACTGTGTACCCCACACTGTCTCCATTATCCATCGCTTACACTGTGTACCCCACACTGTCTCCATTATCCATTACTGACACTGTGTACCCCACACTGTCTCCATTATCCATTGCTGACACTGTGTACCCCACACTGTCTCCATTATCCATTGCTGACACTGTGTACCCCACACTGTCTCCATTACCCATTACTGACACTGTGTACCCCACACTGTCTCCATTATCCATTGCTGACACTGTGTACCCCACACTGTCTCCATTATCCATCGCTTACACTGTGTACCCCACACTGTCTCCATTATCCATCGCTTACACTGTGTATCCCACACTGTCTCCGTTACCCATTACTGACACTGTGTACCCCACACTGTCTCCATTATCCATCGCTTACACTGTGTACCCCACACTGTCTCCATTATCCATCGCTTACACTGTGTACCCACACTGTCTCCATTATCCATCGCTTACACTGTGTACCCCACACTGTTTCCATTATCCATCGCTTACACTGTGTACCCCACACTGTCTCCATTATCCATCGCTTACACTGTGTACCCACACTGTCTCCATTATCCATCGCTTACACTGTGTACCCCACACTGTCTCCATTATCCATTACTGACACTGTGTATCCCACACTGTCTCCATTATCCATTACTGATACTGTGTATCCCACACTGTCTCCATTATCCATTACTGACACTGTGTATCCCACACTGTCTCCATTATCCATTACTGATACTGTGTATCCCACACTATCTCCATTATCCATCGCTTACACTGTGTACCCCACACTGTCTCCATTATCCATCGCTTACACTGTGTACCCCACACTGTCTCCATTATCCATCGCTTACACTGTGTACCCCACACTGTCTCCATTATCCATCGCTTACACTGTGTACCCCACACTGTCTCCATTATCCATCGCTTACACTGTGTACCCCACACTGTCTCCATTACCCATTACTGACACTGTGTACCCCACACTGTCTCCGTTACCCATTACTGACACTGTGTACCCCACACTGTCTCCATTATCCATTGCTGACATTGTGTACCCCACACTGTCTCCATTATCCATTGCTGACACTGTGTACCCCACACTGTCTCCATTATCCATCGCTTACACTGTGTACCCCACACTGTCTCCATTACCCATCGCTTACACTGTGTACCCCACACTGTCTCCATTATCCATCGCTTACACTGTGTACCCCATACTGTCTCCATTATCCATTGCTGACACTGTGTACCCCACACTGTCTCCATTATCCATCGCTTACACTGTGTACCCCACACTGTCTCCATTATCCATTGCTGACACTGTGTACCCCACACTGTCTCCATTATCCATTGCTGACACTGTGTACCCCACACTGTCTCCATTATCCATCGCTTACACTGTGTACCCCACACTGTCTCCATTATCCATTACTGACACTGTGTACCCCACACTGTCTCCATTATCCATTACTGACACTGTGTACCCCACACTGTCTCCATTACCCATTACTGACACTGTGTACCCCACACTGTCTCCATTATCCATTGCTGACACTGTGTATCCCACACTGTCTCCATTATCCATTACTGACACTGTGTACCCCACACTGTCTCCATTATCCATTACTGACACTGTGTACCCCACACTGTCTCCATTACCCATTACTGACACTGTGTACCCCACACTGTCTCCATTATCCATTACTGACACTGTGTACCCCACACTGTCTCCATTACCCATTACTGACACTGTGTACCCCACACTGTCTCCATTACCCATTACTGACACTGTGTACCCCACACTGACTCCATTATCCATTACTGACACTGTGTACCCCACACTGTCTCCATTATCCATCGCTTACACTGTGTACCCACACTGTCTCCATTATCCATCGCTTACACTGTGTACCCCACACTGTCTCCATTATCCATCGCTTACACTGTGTACCCCACACTGTCTCCATTATCCATCGCTTACACTGTGTACCCACACTGTCTCCATTATCCATCGCTTACACTGTGTACCCCACACTGTCTCCATTATCCATTGCTGACACTGTGTATCCCACACTGTCTCCATTATCCATTACTGATACTGTGTATCCCACACTGTCTCCATTATCCATTACTGATACTGTGTATCCCACACTGTCTCCATTATCCATTACTGACACTGTGTATCCCACACTGTCTCCATTATCCATTACTGATACTGTGTATCCCACACTGTCTCCATTATCCATCGCTGACACTGTGTACCCCACACTGTCTCCATTATCCATTACTGATACTGTGTATCCCACACTGTCTCCATTATCCATTACTGACACTATGTATCCCACACTGTCTCCATTATCCATTACTGATACTGTGTATCCCACACTGTCTCCATTATCCATTGCTGACACTGTGTATCCCACACTGTCTCCATTATCCATTACTGATATTGTGTATCCCACACTGTCTCCATTATCCATTACTGACACTGTGTATCCCACACTGTCTCCATTATCCATTACTGATATTGTGTATCCCACACTGTCTCCATTATCCATTACTGACACTGTGTATCCCACACTGTCTCCATTATCCATTACTGATACTGTGTATCCCACACTGTCTCCATTATCCATCACTTACACTGTGTACCCACACTGTCTCCATTATCCATCGCTTACACTGTGTACCCCACACTGTCTCCATTACCCATCGCTTACACTGTGTACCCCACACTGTCTCCGTTACCCATTACTGACACTGTGTACCCCACACTTTCTCCATTATCCATCGCTTACACTGTGTACCCCACACTGTCTCCATTATCCATCGCTTACACTGTGTACCCACACTGTCTCCATTACCCATCGCTTACACTGTGTACCCCACACTGTCTCCATTACCCATCGCTTACACTGTGTACCCCACACTATCTCCATTATCCATCGCTTACACTGTGTACCCCACACTGTCTCCATTATCCATCGCTTACACTGTGTACCCCACACTGTCTCCATTACCCATTACTGACACTGTGTACCCCACACTGTCTCCATTACCCATTACTGACACTGTGTACCCCACACTGTCTCCGTTACCCATTACTGACACTGTGTACCCCACACTGTCTCCGTTACCCATTACTGACACTGTGTACCCCACACTGTCTCCATTATCCATTGCTGACACTGTGTACCCCACACTGTCTCCGTTACCCATTACTGACACTGTGTACCCCACACTGTCTCCATTACCCATTACTGACACTGTGTACCCCACACTGTCTCCATTACCCATTACTGACACTGTGTACCCCACACTGTCTCCGTTACCCATTACTGACACTGTGTACCCCACACTGTCTCCATTATCCATCGCTCACACTGTGTACCCCACACTGTCTCCATTATCCATTGCTGACACTGTGTACCCCACACTGTCTCCATTGTCCATCGCTTACACTGTGTACCCCACACTGTCTCCATTATCCATCGCTTACACTGTGTACCCCACACTGTCTCCATTATCTATCGCTTACACTGTGTACCCCACACTGTCTCCATTATGCATTGCTGACACTGTGTACCCCACACTGTCTCCATTATCCATTGCTGACACTGTGTACCCCACACTGTCTCCATTATCCATCGCTTACACTGTGTACCCCACACTGTCTCCATTATCCATTACTGACACTGTGTACCCCACACTGTCTCCATTATCCATTGCTGACACTGTGTACCCCACACTGTCTCCATTATCCATTGCTGACACTGTGTACCCCACACTGTCTCCATTACCCATTACTGACACTGTGTACCCCACACTGTCTCCATTATCCATTGCTGACACTGTGTACCCCACACTGTCTCCATTATCCATCGCTTACACTGTGTACCCCACACTGTCTCCATTATCCATCGCTTACACTGTGTATCCCACACTGTCTCCGTTACCCATTACTGACACTGTGTACCCCACACTGTCTCCATTATCCATCGCTTACACTGTGTACCCCACACTGTCTCCATTATCCATCGCTTACACTGTGTACCCACACTGTCTCCATTATCCATCGCTTAGACTGTGTACCCCACACTGTTTCCATTATCCATCGCTTACACTGTGTACCCCACACTGTCTCCATTATCCATCGCTTACACTGTGTACCCACACTGTCTCCATTATCCATCGCTTACACTGTGTACCCCACACTGTCTCCATTATCCATCGCTTACACTGTGTACCCACACTGTCTCCATTATCCATCGCTTACACTGTGTACCCCACACTGTCTCCATTATCCATTGCTGACACTGTGTACCCCACACTGTCTCCATTATCCATCGCTTACACTGTGTACCCCACACTGTCTCCATTATCCATCGCTTACACTGTGTACCCACACTGTCTCCATTATCCATCGCTTACACTGTGTACCCCACACTGTCTCCATTATCCATTGCTGACACTGTGTACCCCACACTGTCTCCATTATCCATCGCTTACACTGTGTACCCACACTGTCTCCATTATCCATCGCTTACACTGTGTACCCACACTGTCTCCATTACCCATTACTGACACTGTGTACCCCACACTGTCTCCATTATCCATTGCTGACACTGTGTACCCCACACTGTCTCCATTATCCATCGCTTACACTGTGTACCCCACACTGTCTCCATTATCCATTGCTGACACTGTGTACCCCACACTGTCTCCATTGTCCATCGCTTACACTGTGTACCCCACACTGTCTCCATTATCCATCGCTTACACTGTGTACCCCACACTGTCTCCATTATCTATCGCTTACACTGTGTACCCCATACTGTCTCCATTATCCATTGCTGACACTGTGTACCCCACACTGTCTCCATTATCCATTGCTGACACTGTGTACCCCACACTGTCTCCATTATCCATCGCTTACACTGTGTACCCCACACTGTCTCCATTATCCATTACTGACACTGTGTACCCCACACTGTCTCCATTATCCATTGCTGACACTGTGTACCCCACACTGTCTCCATTATCCATTGCTGACACTGTGTACCCCACACTGTCTCCATTACCCATTACTGACACTGTGTACCCCACACTGTCTCCATTATCCATTGCTGACACTGTGTACCCCACACTGTCTCCATTATCCATCGCTTACACTGTGTACCCCACACTGTCTCCATTATCCATCGCTTACACTGTGTATCCCACACTGTCTCCGTTACCCATTACTGACACTGTGTACCCCACACTGTCTCCATTATCCATCGCTTACACTGTGTACCCCACACTGTCTCCATTATCCATCGCTTACACTGTGTACCCACACTGTCTCCATTATCCATCGCTTACACTGTGTACCCCACACTGTTTCCATTATCCATCGCTTACACTGTGTACCCCACACTGTCTCCATTATCCATCGCTTACACTGTGTACCCACACTGTCTCCATTATCCATCGCTTACACTGTGTACCCCACACTGTCTCCATTATCCATCGCTTACACTGTGTACCCACACTGGCTCCATTATCCATCGCTTACACTGTGTACCCCACACTGTCTCCATTATCCATTGCTGACACTGTGTACCCCACACTGTCTCCATTATCCATTGCTGACACTGTGTATCCCACACTGTCTCCATCATCCATCGCTTACACTGTGTACCCCACACTGTCTCCATTATCCATTGCTGACACTGTGTACCCCACACTGACTCCATTATCCATTACTGACACTGTGTACCCCACACTGTCTCCATTATCCATCGCTTACACTGTGTACCCACACTGTCTCCATTATCCATCGCTTACACTGTGTACCCCACACTGTCTCCATTATCCATCGCTTACACTGTGTACCCCACACTGTCTCCATTATCCATCGCTTACACTGTGTACCCACACTGTCTCCATTATCCATCGCTTACACTGTGTACCCCACACTGTCTCCATTATCCACCGCTTACACTGTGTACCCCACACTGTCTCCATTATCCATTGCTGACACTGTGTATCCCACACTGTCTCCATTATCCATCGCTTACACTGTGTACCCCACACTGTCTCCATTATCCATCGCTTACACTGTGTACCCACACTGTCTCCATTATCCATCGCTTACACTGTGTACCCCATACTGTCTCCATTATCCATTGCTGACACTGTGTACCCCACACTGTCTCCATTATCCATTGCTGACACTGTGTACCCCACACTGTCTCCATTATCCATCGCTTACACTGTGTACCCCACACTGTCTCCATTATCCATTACTGACACTGTGTACCCCACACTGTCTCCATTATCCATTGCTGACACTGTGTACCCCACACTGTCTCCATTATCCATTGCTGACACTGTGTACCCCACACTGTCTCCATTACCCATTACTGACACTGTGTACCCCACACTGTCTCCATTATCCATTGCTGACACTGTGTACCCCACACTGTCTCCATTATCCATCGCTTACACTGTGTACCCCACACTGTCTCCATTATCCATCGCTTACACTGTGTATCCCACACTGTCTCCGTTACCCATTACTGACACTGTGTACCCCACACTGTCTCCATTATCCATCGCTTACACTGTGTACCCCACACTGTCTCCATTATCCATCGCTTACACTGTGTACCCACACTGTCTCCATTATCCATCGCTTACACTGTGTACCCCACACTGTTTCCATTATCCATCGCTTACACTGTGTACCCCACACTGTCTCCATTATCCATCGCTTACACTGTGTACCCACACTGTCTCCATTATCCATCGCTTACACTGTGTACCCCACACTGTCTCCATTATCCATCGCTTACACTGTGTACCCACACTGTCTCCATTATCCATCGCTTACACTGTGTACCCCACACTGTCTCCATTATCCATTGCTGACACTGTGTACCCCACACTGTCTCCATTATCCATCGCTTACACTGTGTACCCCACACTGTCTCCATTATCCATCGCTTACACTGTGTACCCACACTGTCTCCATTATCCATCGCTTACACTGTGTACCCCACACTGTCTCCATTATCCATTGCTGACACTGTGTACCCCACACTGTCTCCATTATCCATCGCTTACACTGTGTACCCACACTGTCTCCATTATCCATCGCTTACACTGTGTACCCACACTGTCTCCATTATCCATTGCTGACACTGTGTACCCCACACTGTCTCCATTATCCATTGCTGACACTGTGTACCCCACACTGTCTCCATTATCCATTGCTGACACTGTGTACCCCACACTGTCTCCATTATCCATTGCTGACACTGTGTATCCCACACTGTCTCCATCATCCATCGCTTACACTGTGTACCCCACACTGTCTCCATTATCCATTGCTGACACTGTGTACCCCACACTGACTCCATTATCCATTACTGACACTGTGTACCCCACACTGTCTCCATTATCCATCGCTTACACTGTGTACCCACACTGTCTCCATTATCCATCGCTTACACTGTGTACCCCACACTGTCTCCATTATCCATCGCTTACACTGTGTACCCCACACTGTCTCCATTATCCATCGCTTACACTGTGTACCCACACTGTCTCCATTATCCATCGCTTACACTGTGTACCCCACACTGTCTCCATTATCCACCGCTTACACTGTGTACCCCACACTGTCTCCATTATCCATTGCTGACACTGTGTATCCCACACTGTCTCCATTATCCATTACTGATACTGTGTATCCCACACTGTCTCCATTATCCATTACTGATACTGTGTATCCCACACTGTCTCCATTATCCATTACTGACACTGTGTATCCCACACTGTCTCCATTATCCATTACTGATACTGTGTATCCCACACTGTCTCCATTATCCATCGCTGACACTGTGTACCCCACACTGTCTCCATTATCCATCGCTTACACTGTGTACCCACACTGTCTCCATTATCCATCGCTTACACTGTGTACCCCACACTGTCTCCATTACCCATCGCTTACACTGTGTACCCCACACTGTCTCCGTTACCCATTACTGACACTGTGTACCCCACACTTTCTCCATTATCCATCGCTTACACTGTGTACCCCACACTGTCTCCATTATCCATCGCTTACACTGTGTACCCACACTGTCTCCATTACCCATCGCTTACACTGTGTACCCCACACTGTCTCCATTACCCATCGCTTACACTGTGTACCCCACACTATCTCCATTATCCATCGCTTACACTGTGTACCCCACACTGTCTCCATTATCCATCGCTTACACTGTGTACCCCACACTGTCTCCATTACCCATTACTGACACTGTGTACCCCACACTGTCTCCATTACCCATTACTGACACTGTGTACCCCACACTGTCTCCGTTACCCATTACTGACACTGTGTACCCCACACTGTCTCCGTTACCCATTACTGACACTGTGTACCCCACACTGTCTCCATTATCCATTGCTGACACTGTGTACCCCACACTGTCTCCGTTACCCATTACTGACACTGTGTACCCCACACTGTCTCCATTACCCATTACTGACACTGTGTACCCCACACTGTCTCCATTACCCATTACTGACACTGTGTACCCCACACTGTCTCCGTTACCCATTACTGACACTGTGTACCCCACACTGTCTCCATTATCCATCGCTCACACTGTGTACCCCACACTGTCTCCATTATCCATTGCTGACACTGTGTACCCCACACTGTCTCCATTGTCCATCGCTTACACTGTGTACCCCACACTGTCTCCATTATCCATCGCTTACACTGTGTACCCCACACTGTCTCCATTATCTATCGCTTACACTGTGTACCCCACACTGTCTCCATTATGCATTGCTGACACTGTGTACCCCACACTGTCTCCATTATCCATTGCTGACACTGTGTACCCCACACTGTCTCCATTATCCATCGCTTACACTGTGTACCCCACACTGTCTCCATTATCCATTACTGACACTGTGTACCCCACACTGTCTCCATTATCCATTGCTGACACTGTGTACCCCACACTGTCTCCATTATCCATTGCTGACACTGTGTACCCCACACTGTCTCCATTACCCATTACTGACACTGTGTACCCCACACTGTCTCCATTATCCATCGCTTACACTGTGTACCCCACACTGTCTCCATTATCCATTACTGACACTGTGTACCCCACACTGTCTCCATTATCCATTGCTGACACTGTGTACCCCACACTGTCTCCATTATCCATTGCTGACACTGTGTACCCCACACTGTCTCCATTACCCATTACTGACACTGTGTACCCCACACTGTCTCCATTATCCATTGCTGACACTGTGTACCCCACACTGTCTCCATTATCCATCGCTTACACTGTGTACCCCACACTATCTCCATTATCCATCGCTTACACTGTGTATCCCACACTGTCTCCGTTACCCATTACTGACACTGTGTACCCCACACTGTCTCCATTATCCATCGCTTACACTGTGTACCCCACACTGTCTCCATTATCCATCGCTTACACTGTGTACCCACACTGTCTCCATTATCCATCGCTTACACTGTGTACCCCACACTGTTTCCATTATCCATCGCTTACACTGTGTACCCCACACTGTCTCCATTATCCATCGCTTACACTGTGTACCCACACTGTCTCCATTATCCATCGCTTACACTGTGTACCCCACACTGTCTCCATTATCCATCGCTTACACTGTGTACCCACACTGTCTCCATTATCCATCGCTTACACTGTGTACCCCACACTGTCTCCATTATCCATTGCTGACACTGTGTACCCCACACTGTCTCCATTATCCATCGCTTACACTGTGTACCCCACACTGTCTCCATTATCCATCGCTTACACTGTGTACCCACACTGTCTCCATTATCCATCGCTTACACTGTGTACCCCACACTGTCTCCATTATCCATCGCTTACACTGTGTACCCACACTGTCTCCATTATCCATCGCTTACACTGTGTACCCACACTGTCTCCATTACCCATTACTGACACTGTGTACCCCACACTGTCTCCATTATCCATTGCTGACACTGTGTACCCCACACTGTCTCCATTATCCATCGCTTACACTGTGTACCCCACACTGTCTCCATTATCCATTGCTGACACTGTGTACCCCACACTGTCTCCATTGTCCATCGCTTACACTGTGTACCCCACACTGTCTCCATTATCCATCGCTTACACTGTGTACCCCACACTGTCTCCATTATCTATCGCTTACACTGTGTACCCCATACTGTCTCCATTATCCATTGCTGACACTGTGTACCCCACACTGTCTCCATTATCCATTGCTGACACTGTGTACCCCACACTGTCTCCATTATCCATCGCTTACACTGTGTACCCCACACTGTCTCCATTATCCATTACTGACACTGTGTACCCCACACTGTCTCCATTATCCATTGCTGACACTGTGTACCCCACACTGTCTCCATTATCCATTGCTGACACTGTGTACCCCACACTGTCTCCATTACCCATTACTGACACTGTGTACCCCACACTGTCTCCATTATCCATTGCTGACACTGTGTACCCCACACTGTCTCCATTATCCATCGCTTACACTGTGTACCCCACACTGTCTCCATTATCCATCGCTTACACTGTGTATCCCACACTGTCTCCGTTACCCATTACTGACACTGTGTACCCCACACTGTCTCCATTATCCATCGCTTACACTGTGTACCCCACACTGTCTCCATTATCCATCGCTTACACTGTGTACCCACACTGTCTCCATTATCCATCGCTTACACTGTGTACCCCACACTGTTTCCATTATCCATCGCTTACACTGTGTACCCCACACTGTCTCCATTATCCATCGCTTACACTGTGTACCCACACTGTCTCCATTATCCATCGCTTACACTGTGTACCCCACACTGTCTCCATTATCCATCGCTTACACTGTGTACCCACACTGTCTCCATTATCCATCGCTTACACTGTGTACCCCACACTGTCTCCATTATCCATTGCTGACACTGTGTACCCCACACTGTCTCCATTATCCATCGCTTACACTGTGTACCCCACACTGTCTCCATTATCCATCGCTTACACTGTGTACCCACACTGTCTCCATTATCCATCGCTTACACTGTGTACCCCACACTGTCTCCATTATCCATTGCTGACACTGTGTACCCCACACTGTCTCCATTATCCATCGCTTACACTGTGTACCCACACTGTCTCCATTATCCATCGCTTACACTGTGTACCCACACTGTCTCCATTATCCATTGCTGACACTGTGTACCCCACACTGTCTCCATTATCCATTGCTGACACTGTGTACCCCACACTGTCTCCATTATCCATTGCTGACACTGTGTACCCCACACTGTCTCCATTATCCATTGCTGACACTGTGTATCCCACACTGTCTCCATCATCCATCGCTGACACTGTGTACCCCACACTGTCTCCATTATCCATCGCTTACACTGTGTATCCCACACTGTCTCCATTACCCATTACTGACACTGTGTACCCCACACTGTCTCCATTATCCATCGCTGACACTGTGTATCCCACACTGTCTCCATTATCCATCGCTGACACTGTGTATCCCACACTGTCTCCATTATCCATTACTGATTCTGTGGACACAGCACTGGTTCACTCAGGTGCACTGGATCACTTGGGTACTTTGGCTCACCCAGGCCCAGCGAATACCAGAAAACCGGGCTGGATTCTTTACAGGTGCTCACTCTTACCTGGCCGATTGTCAGGTATTTATTGAACCCCATGTGGGTCCATGAAAAGAGAAGCTGAGAGGGGATAAGATAAAGGTTTGAAATGATAAAAGTTTGGACAAATTGGATCCAAGCCAGCTTTTCTGTCATGAACAGAATTTAAGCACAACGGATCATATTTACAAATTAAGGACAACAAATGCAGGGAATGCAGAAGGATTTTTTTAACTAAAAAGGTGGTGAGTATGTGAAACAGATTACTGGCACGGGGGGAGGAACAAGAAACATTAATGGGCTTCAAGAAGGAACTAGATAGGTTCTTGTCAATAAATGGGAGTCAAACCCAGTATCTCCAGATGGGGTCTAACCAGAGCTCTGTACAGCTGGAACATAACTTCACCCCTTTGTATTCCAGCCCTCTTGAGATAAAGGCCAACATTCCATTAGCCTTTTAAATTATTTTTACTATCTGTCTACTAGCTTTTAGTGATTTCTGTACTTGGACCCTAAATCTCTCTGCTCCCCCACAGTTCCGAGCTTCTCACCATTTAGAAAATACTCTGATCTCTCTTTCTTATGTCTAAAGTGGATGACCTCAACTTTCCCACATTGAACTCCATCTGCCACAGTTTTGCCCACTCATTTAATTGATCAATGTCCCTTTCCAATTTCTGCTCCCATCTGCACTATTTACTGTGTTACCTAACTCAGTGTCATCAGCAAACTTAGATATACGGCTCTCTATTCCTTCATCCAAGTCATTTATAAATATAGTGAGAAGCTGAGACCCCAGTACAGATCCCTGGGGGACACCACTCGTCACATCCTGCCAATTGGAGTACATACCCTTTATCCCCACTCTCTGTCTCCTACCTCCTGACCAATTCCATACACTATTGCCCAAAGTCAAAAATACCCCCAATAGATTATGATCCTCAAAATGACTTACTTTGCCTACAATCATACTATTGAACATATCTTCCAGCTCACTGGACATGAGAATGAGGCCTCGAATGGCTCTGTTGATATCTCTCAGGCTGGTCCTGATGATGGATATCAGACGGTTAAAGCGAAGCAGCTCCTGAACCAGCACTGTGTTCATTGATTCGCTGTACTTAGTGGGGTATCTATTCTGTTGGTTAAACAGGCGTGTTAGTACGGTACAACTGAAAGAACAATAAGAAAGAGAGAGAGGGAAAGGAACCCACAAATTCATCTGATACTAATGACCCCCGACCTCAGGAGACCATCCCCCGTTGTGTCACTTCCACTCTCACCCTGTGATTGTGATCCCTCTCACCTCTCAGTGCTTGAAATTCTAATCTGTGCTAATTTTAGTGAAGCAGTGGGCATGAGCAGAAAGTGATTCTCCTGTCAATTTACTGCCAGGTTAGGGGCAGTTTTGGGCTATGTGCCATAACCTGTTGGCAACTGGGCAGGGATTAGCCCAACTCATTCACTGCCAGCAGAGGAATCTCTCACCCCACCAATCCGAACATGGTCTGAAGCCAGAGCGGGAGCTCACTGTATCCACCAAAAGGTCTTCCACACACCTTTACTTGACAAACCGCTCGCATGTGTCGGTGCCTTAATGAAAGTGTTACACTCTGTCCTGGCTGTTCTCCCTCTCCTACTGAAAACAAAATACCTTTTCATGAAGTTAATATCTGTTTGAAATGTGCCAGCAGCAGCTCAGTGAACAGCAGCCTCACCCAGTCTAGGCAGGCTCCATGTTCAACCCCTAGCCTGTGCAGAGGCAGCTGATCTCAGGCAGTCCTCAGCACCTGTGGGTAAGGGAGGGGAACAATATTCAGTGTCCCTGCCCCTGACTGTAATCCAGCGAGCCCAGCTCATCGAGCACACACATGGGCATCAGCTGAGGCCAGTACTGGGCTGGGCTCGGATGTGCCAACGCTACTGGTCAATACCCCATACATCAGTGATGGTGATGGTCAATGATGGTGAATGATGATCAGAGATGGTCAGTGATAGTCAATGATGGTCAGTGATGGTCAATAATGGACAGAGATGGTCAGAGATAGTCAATAATGGTCAGTGATGGCCAGTGATAGTCAACAATGGTCAGAGATGGTCAGTGATAGTCAACAATGGTCAGTGATGGTCAACAATGGTCAGTGATGGTCAATAATAGACAGAGATGGTCAGAGATGGTCAGTGATAGTCAATAATGGTCAGAGATGGTCAGTAATAGTCAACAATGGTCAGTGATGGCCAATGATGGTCAGTGATGGTCAATAATGGTCAGAGATGGTCAAATGATGGTCAGAGATGGTCAGTGATAGTCAACAATGATCAGTGATGGTCAATAATGGTCAGTGATGGTCAGTGATAGTCAACAATGGTCAGAGATGGTCAGTGATAGTCAACAATGGTCAGTGATAGTCAACGATGGTCAGTGATGGTAAATGATGGTCAGAAATGGTCAGAGATGGTCAGTCATAGTCAACAATGGTCAGTGATGGCCAACGATGGTCAGAGATGTTCACTGATGATCAGTGATGGTCACAGATGGTGAGTGATAGTCAACAATGGTCAGTGATGGTCAACAATAATCAGTGATGGTCAGTAATGGACAGCAACGGTCAGTGATGGTCAACATTGATCAGTGATGGTCAGCAATGGTCAGTGATGGTCAGAAATAGCCAGAGATGGTCAGTAGTAGTCAGAGATGGTCAGTGATAGTCAATGTAGGTCAGCAATGGTCAACGATGGTCAGCGATGGCAAGTGACGGTCAACGATGGTCAGCAATGGCCAATGATGGTCAACAATGGTCAACAATGGTCAGCGATGGCCAGTGATGGTCAATGATGGTCAGTGATGGTCAACAATGGTCAGTGACAGTTAACGATGGTCAGCGATGGTCAGTGATGGTCAATGATAGTCAGTGATGGTCAATGGTGGTCAGTGGTGGTCAGAGATGGTAAGTGATGATCAGCGATGGTTAGCGATGGTCAGCGATGGTCAGTGATGGCCAGTGATGGTCAGAATTGTTCAGTGATGGTCAGAGTTGGTCAGTGATGGTCAGAGATGGTCAGGTATGATCAGTGATGTTCAGAGACAGTCACTGATGGTCAGAGATTGTCAGTGATGGTCAATGATGGTCAGAGATGGTCAGTGATAGTCAGAGATGATCAGAGATGGTCTGAGATGGTCACAGATGGTCAGAGATGAACAGTGAAGGTTAGTGATGGTCACAGGTGGTCAGAAATGGTCAGGGAAGGTCAGTGATGGTCAGGGATTATCAGAGATGGTTAGTGATGGTCACTGATGGTCAGGGATGATCAGTGATAGTCAGAGATGGTCAGCAATGGTCAGAGATGATCAGTGATGGTCAGAGATTGTCAGTAATGGTCAGGGATTGTCAGTGATGGTCAGGGATGATCAGTGATGGTCAGGGATGATCAGTGATGGTTAGTGATAATCAGAGATGGTCAGTGAGGGAGTCCAGAACAAGGGGGCGTAACCTTAAAATTAGAGCCAGGCCATTCACGGGTGATGTCAGGAAGCACTTCTTCACACAAAGGGGAGTGGAAATCTGGAACTCTCTCCCCCAAAAAAGCTGTTGGGGCTGGGAGTCAATTAAAAATTTCAAAACTGAGATTGATATATTTTTACTAGGTAAGGGTATAGAGGGTCACAGAACCAAGGCGGATAGATGGAGTTAAGGTACAGATCAGCCAGGATCTAGTTGAATGGCGGAACAGGCACGAGGGGCTGAATGGCCTCCTGCTGTTCTGATGTCACTTGGGGGAGTATCAGAGGAGGTGAGACTCTAGTAAGGATCAAAAAATGAGAGGCTCGGAGAAAACTGAGAGAGAAATTGATGAGAGAAAAAGCAACTAAAAATGAAGTGTTTATTTTATAACAGTTTCAGAAAAACCAATAATCTCTGGGTGAGGAACATGTGGGTCTGAGATCACCCAATAAATTACAAGTCTCAACCTGTGTGTGATGGCCCAACTCATTCACAGAGTGAAAGAGGGAAAATCACAGGGTAATTACTGTCAGCTACTCTGTACACCAAGATAGCAGTGACACTCGGCTGTGAGCAGCCTATCATAGCTGTGGAATGATGCATGGGAGTCACCGAGAAGGGGAAAAGGCAACATTTAAAACTAGATTAAAAAGTGAACACATAAAATATTAAGGCTTTTCTTTGGGTTTGGTACTGAATTCAACTCGGCCTGACTCTATGACTCTCTGTCACTCAGATTCACTGCTCTATTTGGAACTTACCTTTGATCACCGAGAGGCTTACTGATCAGATTAACCCCCGCATTGCCGGAAGCTGCAAGGGAGCGCAGCATATCGAGCAAGAAAATAGGGATTCAGGGGGCAAAGAAGAGGCCAGCTCTCGCTGGCTTCCTCAGTAGTCACTATTCTCCCACAGAAAATCATCGCAGATTTACAATCTCATTTCCTTCACTCCCTCTGTTTTTTTCTGCACGATAACAGAATTCAGACCTGGCGGGCAGTTTGATTTATTAAAGTAAAATCACACAGTAAAAAAACACAGCATCATTCATCCGAGTTATTTCTCACCACTACATCCTCTGTAACAAAGTCAGGGGGTATTTTGGACAGAATGTCTGTTGCCAGCTCCTGAACAATCTCAGATGACGATCTATCTCCTCCATTTACCTGCAAGGGAGGAACAGTTTGTAATTTAGAGATTGTCGATACAGTGCAGCATGTAGTGCTCCTCTCACAGAGCTCAGTTAGACCACTCCTGTTGTCTGGAACAGTCCAGCACTGAAACTGCCTCCATTATTCACAAACAACACACCAAACAGGAAATATGGCACTGTTTAATACCTGAAAGCTTACTATTTGACTTGTGTATTTCTGGACTGTGTATCCTCTGAGCATTACACTAATTAACAATGTGTGCACTGTGTACAGATCCCTTGAAGTGAATTATGGAGCTGTAATTCAATCGAGCAGTTCAGATACCAAAAACCTGATGCTTGACTGGTTTGTAAATGCCCTGTGACCTCCGAGACTGAGTTACAACGTTTAACCAGCCCCATCTCTTTGTTATTTTGTATAGATTTCCTTTCAAAAAATAAAAATGTTCATTTTAGTCCCACTTTCACCCTGGCACCCGTAAGGGGTAATGTGTATCCCGCAGGCTTATACCGAGGCATTCGATCACAGCAAGAGACTCATGTGTAGCGAACAGGCTCCTGATAAATGGAGTCATTACCAGACAGCATCTTAATCACAACTCTCAGAGAGTGGTAACCCGTGTTACGATAAGGTGGGAGTGCAATGTATTGCTCACCTCTCTGGGGAGTGTGGTCAGGATCCCATCGAAAACCTTCTGAGTTTCCTTTTGTTCTTTCGTGATATTTGCATTTTCATGCAATCCAAACACCTGGACAAGAGCAGGGCAGGAAACATTTATAGTTACTTTCTAGTTTAAATAATGGCCGTATACACATCAAACACTCCACTTCAAGGAATACTCTGAATCCAGATTATGCTCATAATTGTACAAATCTAAAAACATTTCACTATTTGATGCTATTCTGGGCACCACACTTTAAATGTCAAGGCCTTGGAGAGGGTGCAGAGGAGATTTACTAGAATGGTACCAGGGATGAGGGACTTCAGTTATGTGGAGAGACTGGAGAAGCTGGGGTTGTTCTCCTTAGAGCAGAGGGGAGATTTAATAGTGGTGTTCAAAATTATGAGGGGTTTTGATAGAGTAGAGTAGAAACTGTTTCCACTGGGCAGGAGGGTCGGTAATCAGAGGACGCAGATTGAAGATAATTGGCAAAAAAGCCAGAGGGGGAGATGAGGAGAATGTTTTTACTCAGCGAGTTGTGATGATCTGGAATGCACTGCCTGAAAGGGCGGTGGAAGCAGATTCAATAGTAACTTTCAAAAGGGAATTGGATAAATACTCGAAGGGAAATATTCACAGGGCTGTGGAGAAAGAGCAGGGGAATGGGACTGATTGGATAGCTCTTTCAAAGAGCTGGCACAGGCACGATGGACCGAATGGCCTCCTTCTGTGCTGTACGATTCAATGAATCTATGATAAGTCGCTGATAATATTTGGAGAGATGAAGGTTTTTATACTGTAGTGTGGGTTTGTACTGACTATTCAAAAATACTCACCCCAAGCCCCACACCCCCCGATCTCACAGCCCCTTACTGTACCTCTGGATCTGCATTGAGGGGTAACTGCTTTATGTATTCCAAATAACTTTCATAGCTGCTTTTTTGGGGGGAAAAGTAGATGCCACTAGGGGAGAATTTGTGGCCGTCGTCCTTGATGACACTTTGACAGTAGAAGTTCTCCAGGAGGCTGAGAAGGAGTCGTCGGTCGTGATCGTCTGTGACCCGCCCACCATAGTTACATTCACCCGTGAGGTAGATCAGCGCCTCGAGAGGAACCTGACTGTATTCATTCAAGAATATCTGTGGACACACCGCAATGGACAGGTCACTTCAACCAGAACCTCTCAAATCCCTTTCAGAAATTAAAGCCCCGATATTTACAGGAAGTGGCCGGGAAACGCGGAAATATGGGGAATGTGGAAATATGGGAAACACGGAAATACAGGAAATGCGGAGGTCCTGCTGAATTTAACAGCAGGACCTCATTTGATTCTCCATTTCCCGGCCGGCAGCCGGCCTGATTGAGAGGCTGACTGTCGGGTGGGCAGGCCTGCGGTAGAAGGCCGCAACTGGTGACTGGAGAGGAGGGAGAGTTCTCAGGGGGGTGGAGAGATCGTGAGGGAGAGATCGTGAGGGAGAGATCGAGGGGGGAGAGATCGTGAGGGAGAGATCGAGGGGGGAGAGATCGTGAGAGAGAGATCGTGAGGGAGAGATCGAGGGAGAGATCGAGGGGGGAGAGATCGTGAGGGAGAGATCGTGAGGGGGAGATCGAGGGGGGAGAGATCGTGAGGGAGAGATCGTGAGGGAGAGATCGAGGGAGAGATCGTGAGGGAGAGATCGTGAGGGAGAGATCGAGGGGGTGGAGAGATCGTGAGGGAGAGATCGAGGGAGAGATCGAGGGGGGAGAGATCGTGAGGGAGAGATCGTGAGGGAGAGATCGTGAGGGAGAGATCGTGAGGGAGAGATCGAGGGAGAGATCGAGGGGGGAGAGATCGTGAGGGAGAGATCGTGAGGGAGAGATCGAGGGGGTGGAGAGATCGTGAGGGAGAGATCGTGAGGGAGAGATCGTGAGGGAGAGATCGTGAGGGAGAGATCGAGGGGGTGGAGAGATCGTGAGGGAGAGATCGAGGGAGAGATCGAGGGGGGAGAGATCGTGAGGGAGAGATCGTGAGGGAGAGATCGTGAGGGAGAGATCGTGAGGGAGAGATCGAGGGAGAGATCGAGGGGGGAGAGATCGTGAGGGAGAGATCGAGGGGGGAGAGATCGTGAGGGAGAGATCGAGGGGGGAGAGATCGTGAGGGAGAGATCGTGAGGGAGAGATCGAGGGAGGGGAGAGATCGAGGGGGGAGAGATCGTGAGGGAGAGATCGTGAGGGAGAGATCGAGGGGGAGAGATCGAGGGGGGAGAGATCGTGAGGGAGAGATCGAGGGGGGAGAGATCGTGAGGGAGAGATCGTGAGGGAGAGATCGTGAGGGAGAGATCGAGGGGAGAGAGATCGTGAGGGAGAGATCGTGAGGGAGAGATCGAGGGGGGAGAGATCGTGAGGGAGAGATCGTGAGGGAGAGATCGAGGGGGGAGAGATCGTGAGGGAGAGATCGAGGGAGGAGAGAGATCGTGAGGGAGAGATCGTGAGGGAGAGATCGAGGGGGGAGAGATCGTGAGGGAGAGATCGAGGGAGGAGAGAGATCGTGAGGGAGAGATCGAGGGAGGAGAGAGATCGTGAGGGAGAGATCGAGGGCGGAGAGATCGTGAGGGAGAGATCGAGGGAGGAGAGAGATCGTGAGGGAGAGATCGTGAGGGAGAGATCGTGAGGGAGAGATCGAGGGGGGAGAGATCGTGAGGGAGAGATCGTGAGGGAGAGATCGTGAGGGAGAGATCGTGAGGGAGAGATCGAGGGGGGAGAGATCGTGAGGGAGAGATCGTGAGGGAGAGATCGAGGGGGGAGAGATCGTGAGGGAGAGATCGAGGGAGGAGAGAGATCGTGAGGGAGAGATCGTGAGGGAGAGATCGAGGGGGGAGAGATCGTGAGGGAGAGATCGTGAGGGAGAGATCGAGGGGGGAGAGATCGTGAGGGAGAGATCGAGGGAGGAGAGAGATCGTGAGGGAGAGATCGTGAGGGAGAGATCGTGAGGGAGAGATCGAGGGGGAGAGATCAAGGGAGGGGAGAGATTGTGAGGGAGAGATCGTGAGGGAGAGATCGAGGGGGGGAGAGATCGTGAGGGAGAGATCGTGAGGGAGAGATTGTGAGGGAGAGATCGTGAGGGAGAGATCAAGGGAGGGAGAGATCGTGAGGGAGAGATCAAGGGAGGGGAGAGATTGTGAGGGAGAGATCGTGAGGGAGAGATCGAGGGGGGGAGAGATCGTGAGGGAGAGATCGTGAGGGAGAGATCGTGAGGGAGAGATCAAGGGAGGGGAGAGATTGTGAGGGAGAGATTGTGAGGGAGAGATCGTGAGGGAGAGATCGTGAGGGAGAGATCGAGGGGGGAGAGATCGTGAGGGAGAGATCGAGGGGGGAGAGATCGTGAGGGAGAGATCGTGAGGGAGAGATCGAGGGGGGAGAGATCGTGAGGGAGAGATCGAGAGGGAGAGATCGTGAGGGAGAGATTGTGAGGGAGAGATCGTGAGGGAGAGATCAAGGGAGGGAGAGATCGTGAGGGAGAGATCAAGGGAGGGGAGAGATTGTGAGGGAGAGATCGTGAGGGAGAGATCGAGGGGGGGAGAGATCGTGAGGGAGAGATCGTGAGGGAGAGATCAAGGGAGGGGAGAGATTGTGAGGGAGAGATGGTGAGGGAGAGATCGTGAGGGAGAGATCGTGAGGGAGAGATCGAGGGGGGAGAGATCGTGAGGGAGAGATCGAGGGGGGAGAGATCGTGAGGGAGAGATCGAGGGGGGAGAGATCGTGAGGGAGAGATCGAGAGGGAGAGATCGTGAGGGAGAGATCAAGGGAGGGAGAGATCGTGAGGGAGAGATCAAGGGAGGGGAGAGATTGTGAGGGAGAGATCGAGAGAGCGGAGAGATCGTGAGGGAGAGATCAAGGGGGGAGAGATCATGAGGGAGAGATCGAGAGAGCGGAGAGATCGTGAGGGAGAGATCCAGGGGGGAGGGGTAGAGATCGCGGGGGGGTCAGCAAATCGTGGGGTGGCAGATCGCGGGTGGGGGAGAGATCGAGAGGGGGGAGAGATCGAGAGAGGGGAGAGATCGAGAGAGGGAGAGATCGCGGGTGGGGGAGAGATCGAGAGAGGGGAGAGATTGAGAGAGGGGCGAGATCGTGGGGAGGGGAGAGATCGCGGGGAGGGGAGAGATCGCGGGGAGGGGAGAGATCGCGGGGAGGGGAGAGATCGAGAGAGGGGAGAGATCGAGAGGGGGAGAGATCGTGGGGAGGGGAGAGATTGAGAGAGGGGAGAGATCGTGGGGAGGGGAGAGATCGCGGGGAGGGGAGAGATCGCGGGGAGGGGAGAGATCGAGAGAGGGGAGAGATCGCGGGGAGGGGAGAGATCGCGGGGAGGGGAGAGATCGCGGGGAGGGGAGAGATCGCGGGGAGGGGAGAGATCGAGAGAGGGGAGAGATCGTGGGGAGGGGAGAGATCGCGGGGAGGGGAGAGATCGTGGGGAGGGGAGAGATCGCGGGGAGGGGAGAGATCGCGGGGAGGGGAGAGATCGAGAGAGGGGAGAGATCGCGGGGAGGGGAGAGATCGCGGGGAGGGGAGAGATCGTGGGGAGGGGAGAGATCGCGGGGAGGGGAGAGATCGCGGGGAGGGGAGAGATCGAGGGGAGGGGAGAGATCGCGGGGAGGGGAGAGATCGCGGGGAGGGGAGAGATCGAGAGAGGGGAGAGATCGCGGGGAGGGGAGAGATCGAGGGGAGGGGAGAGATCGCGGGGAGGGGAGAGATCGCGGGGAGGGGAGAGATCGTGGGGAGGGGAGAGATCGAGGGGAGGGGAGAGATCGAGAGAGGGGAGAGATCGCGGGGAGGGGAGAGATCGTGGGGAGGGGAGAGATCGCGGGGAGGGGAGAGATCGCGGGGAGGGGAGAGATCGTGGGGAGGGGAGAGATCGCGGGGAGGGGAGAGATCGCGGGGAGGGGAGAGATCGTGGGGAGGGGAGAGATCGAGAGAGGGGAGAGATCGTGGGGAGGAGAGAGATCGTGGGGAGGGGAGAGATCGAGGGGAGGGGAGAGATCGAGGGGAGGGGAGAGATCGAGAGGGGGAGAGATCGCGGGGAGGGGAGAGATCGAGAGAGGGGAGAGATCGTGGGGAGGGGAGAGATCGTGGGGAGGGGAGAGATCGAGGGGAGGGGAGAGATCGTGGGGAGGGGAGAGATCGAGAGAGGGGAGAGATCGTGGGGAGGGGAGAGATCGAGAGAGGGGAGAGATCGCGGGGAGGGGAGATCGAGAGAGGGGAGAGATCGCGGGGAGGGGAGAGATCGCGGGGAGGGGAGAGATCGAGAGAGGGGAGAGATCGTGGGGAGGGGAGAGATCGCGGGGAGGGGAGAGATCGAGGGGAGGGGAGAGATCGAGAGAGGGGAGAGATCGCGGGGAGGGGAGAGATCGAGAGAGGGGAGAGATCGTGGGGAGGAGAGAGATCGTGGGGAGGGGAGAGATCGAGGGGAGGGGAGAGATCGTGGGGAGGGGAGAGATCGAGAGAGGGGAGAGATCGCGGGGAGGGGAGAGATCGCGGGGAGGGGAGAGATCGAGAGAGGGGAGAGATCGTGGGGAGGGGAGAGATCGCGGGGAGGGGAGAGATCGAGGGGAGGGGAGAGATCGAGAGAGGGGAGAGATCGCGGGGAGGGGAGAGATCGCGGGGAGGGGATAGATCGCGGGGAGGGGAGAGATCGAGAGAGGGGAGAGATCGTGGGGAGGGGAGAGATCGAGGGGAGGGGAGAGATCGCGGGGAGGGGAGAGATCGCGGGGAGGGGAGAGATCGAGGGGAGGGGAGAGATCGCGGGGAGGGGAGAGATCGAGAGAGGGGAGAGATCGCGGGGAGGGGAGAGATCGAGGGGAGGGGAGAGATCGCGGGGAGGGGAGAGATCGAGAGAGGGAGAGATCGTGGGGAGGGGAGAGATCGCGGGGAGGGGAGAGATCGAGGGGAGGGGAGAGATCGCGGGGAGGGGAGAGATCGCGGGGAGGGGAGAGATCGCGGGGAGGGGAGAGATCGCGGGGAGGGGAGAGATCCAGAGAGGGGAGAGATCGTGGGGAGGGGAGAGATCGCGGGGAGGGGAGAGATCGCGGGGAGGGGAGAGATCGCGGGGAGGGGAGAGATCGCGGGGAGGGGAGAGATCGAGGGGAGGGGAGAGATCGCGGGGAGGGGAGAGATCGCGGGGAGGGGAGAGATCGCGGGGAGGGGAGAGATCGAGAGAGGGGAGAGATCGAGGGGAGGGGAGAGATCGAGAGAGGGGAGAGATCGCGGGGAGGGGAGAGATCGCGGGGAGGGGAGAGATCGCGGGGAGGGGAGAGATCGCGGGGAGGGGAGAGATCGCGGGGAGGGGAGAGATCTCGGGGAGGGGAGAGATCGAGGGGAGGGGAGAGATCGCGGGGAGGGGAGAGATCGCGGGGAGGGGAGAGATCGCGGGGAGGGGAGAGATCGAGAGAGGGGAGAGATCGAGAGAGGGGAGAGATCGCGGGGAGGGGAGAGATCGCGGGGAGGGGGGTTAGGTGCGGGTTGCCAGTTCGCAGCAGGGTTGCTCGGGGGGGTCGCTGAGACACTCCTCCTGCTCCTGGCCCACGGGCAGGGCTGGAAAGGCCCTGACCTGCTGGATCTGGTCGATCTCGCCTCCCTTTAGTTGCCGGGTTTCCTGAGCCCTGGGAAACTCGGCCCACCGCCGTTAAATTCAAATGGCTGCAAAAATCTGGTGAACGGAGCCTCATTAACATATTATAATTACTGCCCCGCCCCTCGAGAGCAGGTTACTCTCCCAGCCCCGGTTAACCCGGAAGTAGGTGTGTTCGTGGTGGGATGGGGTCGGGTTTTACATTTTTAAGAATTTACCCCCCCCTCCACCCTGACTATCTCCCGCCCATCCTGGGGGGTTAAAACTCCCCCTAAATATCTGTCTTATGTTGAAGAAAGATTTGCATTTATATAGCACCTTTCACATGCTCAGGACATCCCAAAATGCTTCGCAGCCAAAGCAGCACTCCCTCAGTGAGCACTGGAGTATTGACCTGGATCACTGGCTGAAGTTTCAGAGTGGGAACTCACAGCCACCTGACTCACGGGCCAGTGTGCTCCCACTGTAAGATAAACTAACATAGGGCATCGATATAAAATTACATGGAGGAGATTTGGGACAGGGAGCAGGAGAAATGTTTTTACACAGAGGGTTGTGAGGCTGTGGATCCAGTCCGGAAGATCACGATAAAGCGAAGAACTTTCACACATCAACCACATAAACAGGACCTGATCACAGCCACAGGATATCCCAAAGTGTTCCACAGCAAATGGACTACTTTTGAAATACATTCACTGTTACTATGGAGGCACATGTGGCAGTCAATTCACACACAGTAAAGTCTCATAACTAGCAAATAACTAGCATAACTAGTAAATAACCAGCATAACTAGCAAATGAATAAATGAGCAGTCAATCTCTTTTTGGTGATATTGGTTGAGGGATAAATATTGGCCAGGACACCGGGGAGAACTCTCCTGCTCTTCAAATAGTGCCATGGAATCTTTTACATCCACCTGAGAGGGTCTAGTGCCTCATCCAAAAGTCTCATCTGACAGTGCGGCACTCCCTCAGTACTGACCCTCCGACAGTGCAGCACTCCCTCAGTACTGACTCTCCGACAGTGCAGCACTCCCTCAGTACTGACTCTCCGACAGTGCAGCACTCCCTCAGTACTGACTCTCCGACAGTGCAGCACTCCCTCAGTACTGACTCTCCGACAGTGCAGCACTCCCTCAGTACTGACCCTCCGACAGTGCAGCACTCCCTCAGTACTGACCCTCTGACAGTGCAGCACTCCCTCAGTACTGACCCACCGAGAGTGCAGCACTCCCTCAAGTACTGACCCTCCGACAGTGCGGCTCTCCCTCAGCGCTGACCCTCCGACAGTGCGGCACTCCTTCAGCACTGACCCTCCGACAGTGCGGCGCTCCCTCAGCGCTGACCCTCCGACAGTGCTACGCTCCCTCAGCGCTGACCCTCTGACAGTGTGGCGCTCCCTCAGTACTGACCCTCCGACAGTGCGGCGCTCCCTCAGTACTGACCCTCCGACAGTGTGGCGCTCCCTCAGTACTGACCCTCCCACAGTGCGGCGCTCCCTCAGTACTGACCCTCCGACAGTGCGGCGCTCCCTCAGTACTGACCCTCCGACAGTGCGGCGCTCCCTCAGTACTGACCCTCCGACAGTGCGGCGCTCCCTCAGTACTGACCCTCCGACAGTGCGGCGCTCCCTCAGTACTGCACTGGGAGTGTCAGCCTAGATTATGGGCTCCTGGAGTGGGACTTCGAGTCATAATCCAAGTTGTCAGCTGTGGCTCAATGGGTAGCAGTTTCACCTCATAGTCAGAAGGTCGTAGGTTTAAGACCTGCTCCAGAGACTTGAGCACATAATCCAGGATGACACTCCAGTGCAGTACTGAGGGAGTGCTGCACTGTCGGAGGGTCAGTACTGAGGGAGTGCTGCACTGTCGGAGGGTCAGTACTGAGGGAGTGCTGCACTGTCGGAGGGTCAGTACTGAGGGAGTGCCGCACTGTCGGAGGGTCAGTACTGAGGGAGCGCCGCACTGTCGGAGGGTCAGTACTGAGAGAGTGCTGCACTGTCGGAGGGTCAGTACTGAGGGAGTGCTGCACTGTCGGAGGTACCGCCTTTCGGATGCGACGTTAAACCGAGGCCCCATTTGTCCTCCCAGGTGGTCGTAAAAGATCGCATGGGACAATTCAGAGAAGAGGAGGGGAGTTCTTCCCAGAGTTCTGGCCAATATTCATCCCTCAAATAACAAATTATCTGGTCATTATCACATTAATTATATGTGGGACCTTGCTGTGTGCTAATTGGGGACCATACTTCCTACATTATGACAGTGACTATACTTCATTGGCTGTGAACTGATTTGGGACAATCCTGAGGATGTGAAAGGCGCTATAGAAATGTAGTTTCTTTCTTCTGTCTCAGAGGGGAGAGTGCTGCCAAGTTGTCACTGTTATAAAGGGAATGCATATTCAATAATAACCGAGCAAATGTACTGCTGCCATTAATGGCCATTTAAGGACCCTTCCACCATGTGTCCTCACTGTGACGTACCTGAATCTGCCTTGCACTGATCCTGAGATCAGACTCGTTGAACTCGTAGGGGACATTCCACCCAAGTGAGCCAAACATGCGTCGTTCCTGAACGAGAGCGTGGAAAAAACACAAGGCGAAGAGAAGCTTCTCCCACACCTGTTAAAGAAACAAATACTCCAGCATTGCTTAAAGAATTAAAACTAACTCATTAATATGGATATTCCCACATCAAACAAAGTATTGCCCTTTCTGCTTTAAAATCTTTCACTATTTTTGTGTTTTATATTTGCCTGAATAAATATTCTTACTTTGGGGGAGAAAATTGGATCGGGGCCGTTTTTGGGTGTGGGTAGTGTGATGCGCTATTACCCCGTGCCCAATGGCCCCCCGCAGGCAGGACGTGAGTTTGGGCCGGCCCGAGGACTGACCTGCAATCAGCGTTCCTTTCCAGGCCTTACACATGGAATCAATGCAACTCGCACTTTCCACCATCAGGGGGAGCTCAGTCTCTTAAAGGGAGGATGTGTCTTAGAAATCTCTTAAAGGTAGCCGGTACCTGTTATTTGTCGAATATAACAGACTACTGTCTGCACGGAGTCTCAACAGACATCAGACATCACACACGTAAAACACAGATGCAGATCCCATCCCTATGTTTACACTCTGTTGAGTTATGTTAAAACATTGAATAAAGGTTGTGCACTACTAAATCCCACATCCTCCAATCTGCACACCAGACCTCACCAATCTGCTGATCTGAGTTGGTACCCGGCCTGAGAGAGAGCATGCACCAAGATTCTCTGCTGATGGGCTAGAGACCTTGGGTGCAAGAGGTGGACAGAAGGAGGGACATCCTATATCCACGGGGGGGGGCGGCAAGAGGCCCTCCAGACATATACTCAAAAGTCAGTGGGAGGCAGCGGGGGGACGAAGTCAATGCCAGACGCACAGCATCATGGACATGGATGCAGTGCAGGGAGAAGTTCAATGCTTTGACATGATTGGTCAAGGTGAGTGAGGTCAACTGTCAAGTGGTGTCTCCCACCAACTGCACCACACACTACACCCCCATCACCCACATATCAACAAACTCTTTCCATCAGTCCTCAACTCTTCCAATCAGATGCTTCCTCTCACCCTTACACATTACCACTGTTTCAAGCCGCCAACCCACAACTCACAGGCCACACACACTGGCAGCTATTCAACCATGACAGGCACATCACCCAGACACACGTCCCGCTTTCTTGCAGGAGAAGGTGGCGCGTATCAAGAGGCAGCAAGTGGCAGTGGCATTCAGCCCCTCGAGCCTGTTCCACCATTCAATGAGATCATGGTGGACCTGTGACCTAACTCCATATACCCGCCTTAGCCCCATATCCCTTAATACCCTTGGTTCACAGAAATCTATCAATCTCAGATTTAACATTCACAAGTGAGCTCGCATCAACTGCCGTCTGCAGAAGAGCATTCGAAACGTCTCCCACCCTTTGTGTGTAGAAGCATTTCCTAACTTCACTCCTGCACATCCTGGCTCTAAATGTTAGGCCATGTCCCCGTGTCCTAGTATTGAAGTCTCGGAGACCTCCAAAAACAGTTACAAATGTCTCGGCAGCCAGAAGCAATAATCCGGCCACTAACCTGTAAATCCTGCATGGTCCCTTTAAATAGCGCCGGTGGGGGGTCCTCCAGGCACTCTAAGACACGTTCAGATGGTCGGGGTTAAGACAGTGCGTTGAGTTGAGCGTTAAGTCCCAAAATGGTGTCTATCACTTTAAATCAGCGTTGCTCACTGATTGAAGCCATTTTCTCCCGACTTTACATGATTCCAGCGTTCGTTATCTGCGCCTGAGCAAACTCCTATACCAAGATGGCGTCTGGTGCCGGAGAGGCCGTGTGGTGCTGAAACAACGGGCACTACACGGCCCAATTTAGCGTCCTTTGAGTTTTCTTTCTTCACCTGTCCGGCAGTAACAGTTTACACTATGACCCATAGTGTAAGAACCTTCACCTGTCCGGCAGTAACAGTTTACACTATGACCCATAGTGTGAGAACCTTCACCTGTCCGGCAGTAACAGTTTACACCATAACCCATAGTGTAAGAACCTTCACCTGTCCGGCAGTAACAGTTTACACTATGACCCATAGTGTAAGAACCTTCACCTGTCCGGCAGCAACAGTTTACACTATGACCCATAGTGTGAGAACCTTCACCTGTCCGGCAGTAACAGTTTACACTATGACCCATAGTGTGAGAACCTTCACCTGTCCGGCAGTAACAGTTTACACTATGACCCATAGTGTGAGAACCTTCACCTGTCCGGCAGTAACAGTTTACACTATGACCCATAGTGTGAGAACCTTCACCTGTCCGGCAGTAACAGTTTACACCATAACCCATAGTGTAAGAACCTTCAGCTGTCTGGTGAATTCCCTTCAAATAAACAACAGGTTTTCTGGGTGTACCAGAGACGTGTTATTAGGTGAAATTTGTCTGTGATTCTGAAACCTACATTGAAAATGATGGATCAATCTCAGCATAAACCTGTCACTGAGCCTAACGTCAGTATCCATCTCCCCCCTGGACTCGTCCATCTGTAGTCTCCCGCAGCGTCTTAGGGCTGAAACTCGCCTTGGGTGGTACTGCAAAATGAATGATTGTGCACGGCAGTCCGATTTACACCCGCCCGATTTACACCCCGTCCGATTTACACCCGTCCGATTTACACCCGTCCGATTTACACCCCGTCCGATTTACGCCCGCCCGATTTACACCCGCCCGATTTACATCCCGTCTGATTTACACTCGCCCGATTTACACTCGCCCGATTTACACCCCGTCCGATTTATGCCCGCCCGATTTACACCCCGTCCAATTTACGCCCACCCGATTTACACCCGTCCGATTTACACTTGCCCGATTTACACCCCGTCCGATTTACACCCATCCGATTTACACTCGCCCGATTTACACCTGTCCGATTTACACTCGCCCGATTTACACCCATCCGATTTACACTCGCCCGATTTACACCCCGTCCGATTTACACTCGCCCGATTTACACCCGTCCGATTTACACCCCGCCCGATTTACACCCCGCCCGATTTACACCCCGTCCGATTTACACTCGCCCGATTTACACCCGTCCGATTTACACCCGTCCGATTTACACTCGCCCGATTTACACCTGTCCGATTTACACTCGCCCGATTTACACCCGTCCGATTTACACTCGCCCGATTTACACTCGCCCGATTTACACCCCGTCCGATTTACACCCATCCGATTTACACTCGCCCGATTTACACCTGTCCGATTTACACTCGCCCGATTTACACCCATCCGATTTACACTCGCCCGATTTACACCTGTCCGATTTACACTCGCCCGATTTACACTCGCCCGATTTACACCCCGTCCGATTTATGCCCGCCCGATTTACACCCCGTCCAATTTACGCCCACCCGATTTACACCCGTCCGATTTACACTTGCCCGATTTACACCCCGTCCGATTTACACCCATCCGATTTACACTCGCCCGATTTACACCCATCCGATTTACACTCGCCCGATTTACACCCCGTCCGATTTACACTCGCTCGATTTACACCCGTCCGATTTACACTCGCCCGATTTGCACCCCGTCCGATTTACACCCCGCCCGATTTACACCCCGTCCGATTTACACCCGTCCGATTTACACCCCGTCCGATTTACACCCATCCGATTTACACCCCGTCCGATTTACACCCGTCCGATTTACACCCGCCCGATTTACACCCGTCCGATTTACACCCGTCCGATTTACACCCGTCCGATTTACACCCCGCCCGAGTTACACCCGTCCGATTTACACCCGTCCGATTTACACTCGCCCGATTTACACCCGTCCGATTTACACTCGCCCGATTTACACCCGTCCGATTTACACCCCGTCCGATTTACACCCGTCCGATTTACACTCGCCCGATTTACACCCGTCCGATTTACACTTGCCTGATTTACACCCGTCCGATTTACACCCCGCCTGATTTACACCCGTCCGATTTACACCCGACCGATTTACACCCCGCCCCGATTTACACCCGTCCGATTTACACCCCCTGATTTACACCCCGCCCCGATTTACACCCTCCCGATTTACACCCGCCCTGATTTACACCCCCTGATTTACACCCCGCCCCGATTTACACCCCGTCCGATTTACACTCGCCCGATTTACACCCCACCCGATTTACACCCTGCCCGATTTACACCCCGTCCGATTTACACTCGCCCGATTTACACCCCACCCGATTTACACCTGTCCGATTTACACCCGCCCTGATTTACACCCCCTGATTTACACCCCGTCCGATTTACACCCCGCCCGATTTACACCCCACCGATTTACACCCGCCCGATTTACACCCCGCCCGATTTACACCCCTCCCGATTCACATGTGGCCCGATTTACACCCCGCCCGATTTACACACCCGCTCAATTTACACACCCGCTTGATTTACACTCCCACTCGATTTTATTTTCCACTGACTTCCATCGAACAGACTCGTTCCAGGGAAGGAGATCACACATCAGCAGACTCTTGCAATGGTTTAAGGGCAATGTTAGTGAAATCTGTCTTGGTAGCCTGTTCTGCACCATTGCCCAATACCAATTCCACTCCCATTGTCTTTAAACTGTTGTAAGAATCAGTTGGCACAAGGCCTCACTCCATGGAACGAGTCCGACAGTTAGTTCCTCCGTTCCATTGGCACCAATTCCTGGTGTTCCATTGAAATCTACAAACTCTGCCGGTCCTACACTTCACTTCCATTGCAGTGTGACTGACCCGATCACACACATACAGCCGCCTCACCAGGGGAAACATGGCTACAGATAATCAGAAAATATCCCCGTCCCATACCCCTGCTTTATTGCAGCCACTGAAGAAGTGTGGGTCCGAGATTGGATCGTTCAGGTAGGACCTCAGCAGGTTTGCACGCAGTCCCTTTGGGGGCTCGTTGGTCATTTTTATTCCATTCTGTAGTATGGAGACGGGAAAGTCTTGGGATGGATAGCTGGTGAGCCACAGGCGGAACTCAGGCTTGGTCCTGTCACAGTCGGTGATGACCTCTTCGCAGATACGCTCCAGTTCTGGCAGCCAACTGCTTGCCAGGTGACAGTTCTGTAGAACGACCCATGTCCCCTCCTCAGCAGCCTGGAAATGAAACCATAGCAGAAACTGGGATTGTCGGCTGCCTAGACAAACTACACATTCACACGTCAAAGCAGCAATCACCGTTAAATGGCCATTGTCCAGGAAATCAGGCTTTACAATTCGTGTGACTTTCAGTCAATTGTCACGTTGCAGCGACTGGCCATTTAAGATAAAAGTACACTTCACTTAGTAAGCTCCGTTTGTTTACATATGGGCTGAGACTAGGAATGATAAAAAGGTAATAGCGGAGGTTTGGCAATCAATGAAAGCAACATTCTGTTATTCGAAAACGTACATCTGACAAATAGTGAAAGAACAACAGAACGCTCAATTAAGCTTAGAAGCAAATGGTGTGAGGAAATCAACACAAGTTTCAGTGATGATTTCAAAAGAATTAATGAAAAGAGTGGGGCTGATATCTTAATGTGCAGTATCTCCACTGCCGGTGTGTGGTATAATTGTCCGTTACACTGACTGGGGCAGCTGCCTCCCTTGTTCTCACCCTGTCCCACCCACCCAAGCTCTCTTGTTGACTCTCTGGATGCCTGAAGCTAGGAATTCCTTAAGATGCTTTTATGTTGCTGTTTGAGCATCGAGAGGTCATTGCTTAAGCAGACACCAGTGAGCTGCTCTCCTCTTTTTTACTTTATTAGTGTGAACTGTGCCTCTTTAGGATTGTTGGAAGGTCAATGGGAAAAAAGCTGCTCTTTGTACATAGAAAAGTTGGATCCTAGACCCCGTCACGAGCGAGGATTTCTGAATATCTGCTCCATTCTTATCTCTCAGAAACAATTAAATAACCGGGAGCAACTTCAGGGACAACAAATAGTTATTACCAAGAAAGAAATTAGAAACTTACTTTTTCAATCATTTTTCCAGCAATTGGGCCTTGTCCCTGGCCAAGAGAAATTGTTTGGAGATTCGCCCCTCCCATTCCTAAAACAGACAGCATACATTTCAACTGTGCATTAAGATAGCTTCCTAATTAACCTAAATGTATATCTACAAATATTTATCGATATATATTAAATATCTTGTGTATGCTGTTCACTTCCTGTCCAGAAACGGTACTTCCTATAACTTTTTATGCCACCATTTACAATGGAAACTGCCCTATATAAGCTGTTATGATGGGATTCTATCTGTAAACACTTTAGAATGGGAATTTCTGATGTGAATAGTTGCCAATCATGCCTTCTTGATGAACCAGTCATAATCCCTCAAAATGGTTCTTTGTTTGTGCGCCATTTTTTTCTCAGTATCTGACATTTCTTGTGTCTAAAATAAGGTTTCAAATAAAATAAAAGATTTAAATAAATACAAATTTCACAATAACATTATTAAACTTACCCAATAAAAAGGCTTTTTTGACAACACCTCCCAAACCCACAACCTCTACCACCTAGATGGACAAGGGCAGCAGGCACATGGGAACAACACCACCTGCACGTTCCCCTCCAAGTCACACATCATCCCGGCTTGGAAATATATCGCCGTTCCTTCATCATCGCTGGGTCAAAATCCTGGAACTCCCTTCCTAACAGCACTGTGGGAGAACCTTCACCACACGGACTGTAGCGGTTCAAGAAGGCGGCTCACCACCACCTTCTCAAGGGCAATTAGGGATGCGGCCTTGCCAGTGACACCCACACCCCGAGAATGAATTAAAAAAATTGATACTCCATGAAACACTGGGATTGAAGAATCCTTGCTCGAAAGACTGTAAGGGTCTCAGTGAAAAGTGCAAGAAAGTCTTGGCCCAGTTCATACTGGGTGTGAAGCCACAGCACAAAACTGCTCGACACTCCGGACTCATTGGTATTAAATTGGTCGGCTGGTGGGGAACTTGGCAATGTCGCGATGGTGGATGGGAGGCTGGATTGTTTCATGGTATTGCCGATTGAAGATAATAAATGTGGATAAAACGTCCCCCTTAGAATGGTGAACCATACAACTGGAAACTTTGAGGAATGAAGGATTTTTTTTACAGTTCTGTGGAGGAGCCTTTATCTCACATCATGTTTTCTTAAAAGCTCAACATCAAATGGGTTTCCCATAACGCTATAGAACAATGTACACATGGACCGTGTATAACGTGGAAAACAGGAGCTTTTTGCATTATTTGGGGCTTTATACAAAGTGACTGAAAATTCACATTTCAACTGGGGAATAAATTCTACCAAGACACAAGATCTTCAGAAAGAAACTGCATTTCTGAATTTGCTATGAAGTGTTTTAGTTCATGTACAATGCCCAAAAGGAGCCAAATCTGTCTGAAGTTTCAAAATGAAACAGTCAGAATTTAATGTGCTGACAGCAACCAAAATCAATAAAATAATTTTAATTTTTTTTATTTGTTCATGGGATGTGGGTCGCTGGCGAGGCCAGCATTTATTGCCCATCCCTAATGGCCCTTGAGAAGGTGGTGGTGAGCCGCCTTCTTGAACCGCTGCAGTCCGTGTGGTGAAGGTTCTCCCACAGTGCTGTTAGGAAGGGAGTTCCAGGATTTTGACCCAGCGACGGTGAAGGAACGGCGATATATTTCCAAGTCGGGATGGTGTGTGACTTGGAGGGGAACATGCAGGTGGTGTTGTTCCCATGTGCTTGCTGCCCTTATCTTTCTAGGTGGTAGAGGTTGCGGGTTTGGGAGGTGCTGTTGAAGAAGCCTTGGTGAGTTGCTGCAGTGCATCCTGTGGATGGTACACACTGCAGCCACAGTGCGCCGGTGGTGAAGGGAGTGAATGTTTAGGGTGGTGGATGGGGTGCCAATCAAGCGGGCTGCTTTGTCCTGGATGGTGTGGAACTTCTTGAGTGCTGTTGGAGCTGCACTCATCCAGGCAAGTGGAGAGTATTCCATCACACTCCTGCATTGTTCCTTGTAGATGGTGGAAAGGCTTTGGGGAGTCAGGAGGTGAGTCACTCGCCGCAGAATACCCAGCCTCTGACCTGCTCTTGTAGCCACAGTATTTATGTGGCTGGTCCAGTTAAGTTTCTGGTCAATGGTGAGCCCCAGGGTGTTGATGGTGGGGGATTCGGCGATGGTAATGCCGTTGAATGTCAAGGGGAGGTGGTTAGACTCTCTCTTGTTGGAGATAGTCATTGCCTGGCACTTGTCTGGAGCGAATGTTACTTGCCACTTATCAGCCCAAGCCTGGATGTTGTCCAGGTCTTGTTGCATGCGGGCTCGGACTGCTTCATTATCTGAGCGGTTGCAAATGGAACTGAACACTGTGCAATCATCAGCGAACATGCCCATTTCTCACCTTATGATGGATGGAAGGTCATTGATGAAGCAGCTGGAGATGGTTGGGCCTAGGACACTGCCCTGAGGAACTCCTGCAGCAATGTCCTGGGACTGAGATGATTGGCTTCCAACAACCACTACCATCTTCCTTTGTGCTAGGTATGACTCCAACCACTGGAGAGTTTTCCCCCTGATTCCCATTGACTTCAATTTTACGAGGACTCCTTGATGCCACACTCGGTCAAATGCTGCCTTGATGTCAAGGGCAGTCACTCTCACCTCACCTCTGGAATTCAGCTCTTTTGTCCATGTTTCAACCAAGGCTGTAATGAGGTCTGGAGCCGAGTGGTCCTGGCGGAACCCAAACTGAGCATCGGTGAGCAGGTTATTGGTGAGTAAGTGCCGCTTGATAGCACTGTTGACGACACCTTCCATCACTTTGCTGATGATTGAGAGTAGACTGATGGGACGATAATTGGCCGGATTGGATTTGTCCTGCTTTTTGTGGACAGGACATACCTGGGCAATTTTCCACATTGTCGCGTAGATACCAGTAGATGCCAGTGTTATTGCTGTACTGGAACAGCTTGGCTACAGGTGCGGCTAGTTCTGGAGCACAAGTCTTTAGCACTACACCCAGGATGTTGTGGAGGCCCATAGCCTTTGCCGTATCCAGTGCACTCAGCCGTTTCTTGATATCATGTGGAGTGAATCGAATTGGCTGAAGACCGGCTTCTGTGATGGTGGGGATATCGGGAGGCGGCCGAGATGGATCATCCACTCGGCACTTCTGGCTGAAGATGGTTGATATGCTGGACTCCGCCATCATTGAGGATGGGGATGTTCACAGAGCCTCCTCCTCCCGTTAGTTGTTTAATTGTCCACCACCACTGAACACTGGCAGGACTGCAGAGCTTTGATCTGATCCGTTGGTTGTGGAATCGCTTAGCTCTGTCTATAGCATGTTGCTTCCGCCGTTAGTATGCATGTAGTCCTGTGTTGTAGCTTCACCAGGTTGGCACCTCATTTTTAGGTACACCTGGTGCTGCTCCTGGCATGCTCTTCTACACTCCTCATTGAACCAGGGTTGATCCCCTGGCTCGTTGGTAATGGTAGAGTGAGGAATATGCCGGGCCATGAGGTTACAGATTGTGCTGGAATACAATTCTGCTGATTGCCCACAGTGCCTCATGGATGCCCGGTTTTGAGCTGCTAGATCTGTTCTGAATCTATCCCATTTAACACGTTGGATGGTGTCCTCAGTGCGAAGACAGGACTTCGTCTCCACAAGGACTGTGCAGTGGTCATTCCCATCAATACTGTCATGGACAGATGCATCTGCGAGCTTTGGTGGTGAGTGTGTTGAGTATGGCGAGTGTGTTAAGTGTGTTGAGTGTGTTGAGTGTGGTGAGTGTGTTGAGTATATTGAGTGTGGTGAGTGTGTTGAGTGTGTTGAGTGTGTTGAGTGTGGTGAGTATGGTGAGTGTGTTGAGTGTGTTGAGTGTGGTGAGTGTGGTGAGTATGGTGAGTGTGTTGAGTGTGTTGAGTATGGTGAGTGTGTTGAGTGTGTTGAGTATGGTGAGTATGGTGAGTGTGTTGAGTATGGTGAGTGTGTTGAGTGTGTTGAGTGTGTTGAGTGTGGTGAGTATATTGAGTGTGTTGCGTGTGTCGAGTGTGTCGAGTGTGTTGAGTGTGTTGAGTATATTGAGTGTGTTGAGTGTGTTGAGTATGTTGAGTATGGTGAGTGTGTTGAGTGTGTTGAGTATATTGAGTGTGTTGAGTGTGTTGAGTATATTGAGTGTGTTGAGTGTGTCGAGTGTGGTGAGTGTGTCGAGTATATTGAGTGTGTCGAGTGTGGTGAGTGTGTCGAGTGTGGTGAGTGTGTCGAGTGTGGTGAGTGTGTCGAGTGTGTTGAGTATGGTGAGTGTGGTGAGTGTGTTTAGTGTGGTGAGTGTGTCGAGTATATTGAGTGTGGTGAATTTGTTTAGTGTGGTGAGTGTGTTGAGTGCGTATGTCACTGACAATCATCAGCGATGTGCTTGTGATATGACAGTTTTAGGAGGTGCTTTGTGCTGCAGTACCTCTCATGGGTTGATTACATTGATGGGCATCTCACACCATTCTTCAATGGCTAGTTCATAGCTTTTAGACAGGAAAACAGCAACTGGGATTAATGGTGACTCAATTAATTAAGCCTCAAGTTTAAAATGCTCATCCTTCTGTTCAAATCCCTCCATGGCCTCGCCCCTCCCTATCCCTGTAACCTCCTCCCGCCCTACAACCCTTCGAGATCTCTGTGCCCCTCCAATTCTGGCCTCTTGCGCAGCCCCAATTTTCATCACTCCACTGTTGGTGGCCGTGCCTTCAGCTGCCTGAGCCCTAAGCTCTGGAATTCCCTCCCTAAACCTCTCCACCTCTCTAGCTCGCTCCCCTCTCCTTTAAGACGCTCCTTAAAATCTAACTTTTTGACCAAGCTTTTGGTCACGTGTTCTAGTATCTCCAAATGTGGCTTCGTGTCAAATTTTGTCTGATTACGCCCCTGTGAAGCGCCTTGGGATGTTTTACTACGGTAAAGGCACTGTATAATGCAAGTTGTTGTTGTTGATACACGTCTGTAACGATTATTTTAAGTAAGTAACACAAAACTCCCATCGATTAGCGATACCTCGCTCCTCAGCGAATTTCATAAGTAAGGCCATAGGATCAGCTCCAGCAGAAAGAACAAAGATCAGGGGAGTAAAGTGACTGGAGCCTTTGTAGCTGTGTTGAAGATCAAACGTCGGAGGCTCGATATAAGCCGCGTCCATTTTCTCAGTGATGAATTGCTGGATGGCTGGAATGACCTGTAGGAAAAGAAACAGAGAATCAGCTGTAGGACCGCTGATGTCATTTACAGTTTTTGCAAATCACAGGAGCTCAGCAGATTAAATCCCACAGCATGTTGGGATAAAATATTCCTGCTTTTAACAAAGGGAAGGTTCAATTATGTTAGACTACTGAGATCACAGTTCTGAAGTGAGTGTGATGGTTGATGGTTGATGTGTGATGTGTGATGTTTGATGGTTGATGTGTGATGTTTGATGGTTGATGTGTGATGTGTGATGTTTGATGTGTGATGTTTGATGTTTGATGTGTGATGTTTGATGGTTGATGTGTGATGTTTGATGTGTGATGTTTGATGTGTGATGTTTGATGGTTGATGAGTGATGTGTGATGTTTGATGTGTGATGTTTGATGTTTGATGTGTGATGTGTGATGTGTGATGTTTGATGGTTGATGTGTGATGTTTGATGGTTGATGTGTGATGTTTGATGTGTGATGTTTGATGTTTGATGTGTGATGTGTGATGTTTGATGTGTGATGTTTGATGTTTGATGTGTGATGTTTGATGGTTGATGTGTGATGTGTGATGTGTGATGTTTGATGTGTGATGTGTGATGTTTGATGTTTGATGTTTGATGTGTGATGTTTGATGTGTGATGTTTGATGTGTGATGTTTGATGTGTGATGGTTGATGTGTGATGTGTGATGTGTGATGTTTGATGTGTGATGTGTGATGTTTGATGTTTGATGTGTGTTGTTTGATGTGTGATGTGTGATGTTTGATGTGTGATGTTTGATGTTTGATGTGTGATGTGTGACGTTTGATGTGTGATGTGTGATGTTTGATGTTTGATGTGTGATGTTTGATGTTTGATGAGTGGTGTTTGATGCGTGATGTTTGATGCTTGATGTGTGATGTTTGATGTTTGATGTGTGATGTTTGATGTTTGATGTGTGGTGTTTGATGCGTGATGTGTGATGTTTGATGTTTGATGTGTGATGTTTGATGTTCGATGTGTGATGTGTGATGTGTGATGATTGATGTTTGATGTGTGATGTTTGATGTGTGATGTTTGATGTGTGATGTTTGATGTGTGATGTGTGATGTGTGATGTTTGATGAGTGATGTGTGATGTGTGATGTTTGATGCGTGATGTTTGATGTTTGATGTGTGATGTGTGATGTGTGATGTGTGATGTGTGATGTTTGATGCGTGATGTTTGATGTTTGATGTGTGATGTTTGATGTTTGATGTGTGATGTTTGATGTTTGATGTGTGGTGTTTGATGTTTGATGTGTGATGTGTGATGTGTGATGTTTGATGTGTGATGTTTGATGTGTGATGTGTGATGTTTGATGAGTGGTGTTTGATGCGTGATGTTTGATGTTTGATGTGTGATGTTTGATGTTTGATATGTGGTGTTTGATGTGTGATGTTTGATGTTTGATGTGTGGTTTTTGATGTGTGATGTGTGACGTTTGATGTTTGATGTGTGATGTTTGATGTGTGATGTTTGATGGTTGATGTGTGATGTTTGATGTGTGATGTTTGATGTGTGATGTTTGATGTGTGATGTGTGATGTTTGATGTGTGATGTTTGATGTGTGATGTTTGATGTGTGATGTTTGATGGTTGATGTGTGATGTGTGATGTTTGATGTGTGATGTTTGATGTGTGATGTTTGATGTTTGATGGTTGATGTGTGATGTTTGATGTGTGATGTTTGATGTGTGATGTTTGATGTGTGATGTTTGATGTGTGATGTTTGATGTGTGATGTTTGATGTGTGATGTGTGATGTGTGATGTTTGATGTGTGATGTTTGATGTGTGATGTGTGATGTTTGATGGGTGATGTGTGATGTGTGATGTTTGATGGGTGATGTGTGATGTTTGATGTGTGATGTTTGATGTTTGATGTGTGATGTTTGATGTGTGATGTTTGATGTGTGATGTTTGATGTGTGATGTGTGATGTTTGATGGGTGATGTTTGATGTGTGATGTGTGATGTTTGATGGGTGATGTTTGATGTGTGATGTTTGATGTTTGATGTTTGATGTTTGATGGTTGATGTGTGATGTTTGATGTGTGATGTTTGATGTGTGATCTGTGATGTGTGATGTTTGATGTGTGATGTGTGATGTTTGATGTGTGATGTTTGATGTTTGATGTTTGATGTGTGATGTGTGATGTTTGTTGTGTGATGTTTGATGTGTGATGTGTGATGTTTGATGTTTGATGTTTGATGTGTGATGTTTGATGTGTGATGTTTGATGTGTGATGTTTGATGTGTGATGTTTGATGTGTGATGTGTGATGTTTGATGTGTGATGTTTGATGTGTGATGTGTGATGTTTGATGTGTGATGTGTGATGTTTGATGTGTGATGTTTGATGTGTGATGTTTGATGTGTGATGTGTGATGTTTGATGTGTGATGTTTGATGTGTGATGTTTGATGTTTGATGTGTGATGTTTGATGTGTGATGTGTGATGTTTGATGTGTGATGTTTGATGTGTGTTGTTTGATGTGTGATGTGTGATGTTTGATGTGTGATGTTTGATGTTTGATGTGTGATGTGTGACGTTTGATGTGTGATGTGTGATGTTTGATGTTTGATGTGTGATGTTTGATGTTTGATGAGTGGTGTTTGATGCGTGATGTTTGATGTTTGATGTGTGATGTTTGATGTTTGATGTGTGATGTTTGATGTTTGATGTGTGGTGTTTGATGCGTGATGTGTGATGTTTGATGTTTGATGTGTGATGTTTGATGTTCGATGTGTGATGTGTGATGTGTGATGATTGATGTTTGATGTGTGATGTTTGATGTGTGATGTTTGATGTGTGATGTTTGATGTGTGATGTGTGATGTGTGATGTTTGATGAGTGGTGTTTGATGCGTGATGTTTGATGTTTGATGTGTGATGTTTGATGTTTGATGTGTGATGTTTGATGTTTGATGTGTGATGTTTGATGTGTGATGTTTGATGTGTGATGTGTGATGTTTGATGTGTGATGTTTGATGTGTGATGTTTGATGGTTGATGTGTGATGTGTGATGTTTGATGTGTGATGTTTGATGTGTGATGTTTGATGTGTGATGTGTGATGTTTGATGTGTGATGTTTGATGGTTGATGTGTGATGTTTGATGTGTGATGTTTGATGTGTGATGTTTGATGTTTGATGTGTGATGTGTGATGTTTGATGTGTGATGTTTGATGTTTGATATGTGGTGTTTGATGTGTGATGTTTGATGTGTGATGTTTGATGTTTGATGTGTGATGTGTGATGTTTGATGTGTGATGTTTGATGTTTGATATGTGGTGTTTGATGTGTGATGTTTGATGTTTGATGTGTGGTTTTTGATGTGTGATGTGTGACGTTTGATGTTTGATGTGTGATGTTTGATGTGTGATGTTTGATGGTTGATGTGTGATGTTTGATGTGTGATGTTTGATGTGTGATGTTTGATGTGTGATGTGTGATGTTTGATGTGTGATGTTTGATGTGTGATGTTTGATGTGTGATGTTTGATGGTTGATGTGTGATGTGTGATGTTTGATGTGTGATGTTTGATGTGTGATGTTTGATGTGTGATGTTTGATGTTTGATGGTTGATGTGTGATGTTTGATGTGTGATGTTTGATGTGTGATGTTTGATGTGTGATGTTTGATGTGTGATGTTTGATGTGTGATGTGTGATGTGTGATGTTTGATGTGTGATGTGTGATGTGTGATGTTTGATGTTTGATGTGTGATGTTTGATGTGTGATGTGTGATGTTTGATGGGTGATGTGTGATGTTTGATGTGTGATGTTTGATGTGTGATGTTTGATGTTTGATGTGTGATGTTTGATGTGTGATGTTTGATGTGTGATGTGTGATGTTTGATGGGTGATGTTTGATGTGTGATGTGTGATGTTTGATGGGTGATGTTTGATTTGTGATGTTTGATGTTTGATGTTTGATGTTTGATGGTTGATGTGTGATGTTTGATGTGTGATGTTTGATGTGTGATCTGTGATGTGTGATGTTTGATGTGTGATGTGTGATGTTTGATGTGTGATGTTTGATGTTTGATGTTTGATGTGTGATGTGTGTTGTTTGTTGTGTGATGTTTGATGTGTGATGTGTGATGTTTGATGTTTGATGTTTGATGTGTGATGTTTGATGTGTGATGTTTGATGTGTGATGTGTGATGTTTGATGTGTGATGTTTGATGTGTGATGTGTGATGTTTGATGTGTGATGTTTGATGTGTGATGTGTGATGTTTGATGTGTGATGTGTGATGTTTGATGTGTGATGTTTGATGTGTGATGTTTGATGTGTGATGTGTGATGTTTGATGTGTGATGTTTGATGTGTGATGTTTGATGTTTGATGTGTGATGTTTGATGTGTGATGTGTGATGTTTGATGTATGATGTTTGATGTGTGTTGTTTGATGTGTGATGTGTGATGTTTGATGTGTGATGTTTGATGTTTGATGTGTGATGTGTGACGTTTGATGTGTGATGTGTGATGTTTGATGTTTGATGTGTGATGTTTGATGTTTGATGTGTGATGTTTGATGTTTGATGTGTGGTGTTTGATGCGTGATGTGTGATGTTTGATGTTTGATGTGTGATGTTTGATGTTCGATGTGTGATGTGTGATGTGTGATGATTGATGTGTGATGTGTGATGTTTGATGTGTGATGTTTGATGTGTGATGTTTGATGTGTGATGTGTGATGTGTGATGTTTGATGAGTGGTGTTTGATGCGTGATGTTTGATGTTTGATGTGTGATGTTTGATGTGTGATGTTTGATGTTTGATGTGTGATGTTTGATGTGTGATGTTTGATGTGTGATGTGTGATGTTTGATGTGTGATGTTTGATGTGTGATGTTTGATGGTTGATGTGTGATGTGTGATGTTTGATGTGTGATGTTTGATGTGTGATGTTTGATGTGTGATGTGTGATGTTTGATGTGTGATGTTTGATGGTTGATGTGTGATGTTTGATGTGTGATGTTTGATGTGTGATGTTTGATGTTTGATGTGTGATGTGTGATGTTTGATGTGTGATGTGTGATGTTTGATGTGTGATGTTTGATGTGTGATGTTTGATGTGTGATGGTTGATGTGTGATGTGTGATGTGTGATGTTTGATGTGTGATGTGTGATGTTTGATGTTTGATGTGTGATGTTTGATGTGTGATGTGTGATGTTTGATGGGTGATGTGTGATGTGTGATGTTTGATGTGTGATGTGTGATGTTTGATGTGTGATGTTTGATGTTTGATGTGTGATGTTTGATGGGTGATGTTTGATGTGTGATGGGTGATGTTTGATGTGTGATGTGTGATGTTTGATGGGTGATGTTTGATGTGTGATGTTTGATGTGTGATGTTTGATGTGTGATGTGTGATGTTTGATGGGTGATGTTTGATGTGTGATGTGTGATGTTTGATGGGTGATGTTTGATGTGTGATGTTTGATGTTTGATGTTTGATTTTTGATGGTTGATGTGTGATGTTTGATGTGTGATGTTTGATGTGTGATCTGTGATGTGTGATGTTTGATGTTTGATGTGTGATGTGTGATGTTTGATGGGTGATGTTTGATGTGTGATGTTTGATGTGTGATGTTTGATGTGTGATGTGTGATGTTTGATGGGTGATGTTTGATGTGTGATGTGTGATGTTTGATGGGTGATGTTTGATGTGTGATGTTTGATGTTTGATGTTTGATGGTTGATGTGTGATGTTTGATGTGTGATGTTTGATGTGTGATCTGTGATGTGTGATGTTTGATGTGTGATGTGTGATGTTTGATGTGTGATGTTTGATGTTTGATGTTTGATGTGTGATGTTTGTTGTGTGATGTTTGATGTGTGATGTGTGATGTTTGATGTTTGATGTTTGATGTGTGATGTTTGATGTGTGATGTGTGATGTTTGATGTGTGATGTTTGATGTGTGATGTGTGATGTTTGATGTGTGATGTTTGATGTGTGATGTTTGATGTGTGATGTGTGATGTTTGATGTGTGATGTTTGATGTGTGATGTTTGATGTTTGATGTGTGATGTTTGATGTGTGATGTGTGATGTTTGATGTGTGATGTTTGATGTGTGTTGTTTGATGTGTGATGTGTGATGTGTGATGTTTGATGTGTGATGTGTGATGTTTGATGTGTGATGTGTGATGTTTGATGTTTGATGTGTGATGTGTGATGTGTGATGTGTGATGTTTGATGTGTGATGTGTGATGTTTGATGTGTGATGTGTGATGTTTGATGTGTGATGTTTGATGTTTGATGTGTGATGTTTGATGTGTGATGTTTGATGTTTGATGTGTGATGTTTGATGTGTGATGTTTGATGTGTGATGTTTGATGTTTGATGTGTGATGTTTGATGTGTGATGTGTGATGTTTGATGTGTGATGTGTGATGTTTGATGTGTGATGTTTGATGTGTGATGTTTGATGTGTGATGTTTGATGTGTGATGTGTGATGGTTGATGGTTGATGTTTGATGTATGATGTTTGATGTGTGATGTTTGATGTGTGATGTTTGATATTTGATGTGTGATGTTTGATGTGTGATGTTTGATGTTTGATGTGTGATGTTTGATGTGTGATGTTTGATGTGTGATGTGTGATGTTTGATGTTTGATGAGTGGTGTTTGATGCGTAATGTTTGATGTTTGATGTGTGATATTTGATGTTTGATGTGTGATGTTTGATGTTTAATGTGTGGTGTTTGATGCGTGATGTGTGATGTTTGATGTTTGATGTGTGATGTTTGATGTTCGATGTGTGATGTGTGATGTGTGATGATTGATGTTTGATGTGTGATGTTTGATGTGTGATGTGTGATGGTTGATGGTTGATGTTTGATGTGTGATGTTTGATGTGTGATGTTTGATGTGTGGTGTTTGATGTTTGATGTGTGATGTGTGATGTGTGATGTTTGATGTATGATGTTTGATGTGTGATGTTTGATGTTTGATGTTTGATGTGTGATGTTTGATGTGTGATGTGTGATGTTTGATGTTTGATGTGTGATGTTTGATGTTTGATGTGTGATGTTTGATGTGTGATGTGTGATGTGTAGTGTTTGATGTGTGATGTTTGATGTTTGATGTGTGATGTTTGATGTGTGATGTTTGATGTGTGATGTTTGATGTGTGATGTGTGATGTTTGATGTGTGATGTTTGATGTGTGATGTTTGATGTTTGATGTTTGATGTTTGATGTGTGATGTTTGATGTGTGATGTTTGATGTGTGATGTTTGATGTTTGATGTGTGATGTTTGATGTGTGATGTTTGTTGTGCGATATTTGATATTTGATCTGTGATGTTTGATCTGTGATGTGTGATGTTTGATATTTGATATTTGATGTGTGTTGTTTGCTCTTTGATGTGTGATATTTGATGTGTGATGTTTGATGTGAGATGTTTGATGTGCCTTATTTGATGTGTGATATTTGATGTGTGATGTTTGACATGTGATATTTGATGTGTGATATTTGATGTGTGATGTTTGATGTGTGATGTTTGATGTTTGATGTGTGTTATTTGATGTGTGATATTTGATGTGTGATGTTTGATGTGTGATGTTTGATGTGTGATATTTGATGTGTGATGTTTGATGTTTGATGTGTGATATTTGATGTGTGATATTTGATGTGTGATGTTTGATGTGTGATATTTGATGTGTGATGTTTGATGTGTGATGTTTGATGTGTGATATTTGATGTGTGATATTTGATGTGTGATATTTGATGTGTGATGTTTGATGTTTCATGTGTGTTATTTGATGTGTGATATTGATGTCTGATGTTTGATATGTGATATTTGATGTATGATGTTTGATGTGTGATGTTTGATGTGTGTTATTTGATGTGTGATATTTGATGTGTGATGTTTGATATGTGATATTTGATGTGTGATATTTGATGTGTGATGTTTGTTGTGTAATGTTTGATGTTTGATGTGTGTTATTTGATGTGTGATATTTGATGTGTGATATTTGATGTGTGATGTTTGATGTGTGATGTTTGATGTTTGATGTGTGTTATTTGATGTGTGTTGTTTGCTCTTTGGTGTTTGAAGTTTGATGTGGAATGTTTGATGTGTGGTGTGTGATGTTTGATGTTTGATCTGTGATGTTTGATGATTGATGTTTGATGTGTGATGTTTGATGTGTGATGTTTGATATTTGATGATTGATGTGGGATGTTGGATGTGTGATGTTTGATGTGTGATGTTTGATATTTGATGTGTGATGTTTGATGTGGGATGTTTGATGTGTGAGGTTTGATGTTTGATCTGTGATGTTTGATGTGTGGTGTGTGATGTTTGATGTTTGATCTGTGATGTTTGATGATTGATGTTTGATGTGTGATGTTTGATGTGTGATGTTTGATATTAGATGATTGATGTGTGATGTTTGATGTTTGATGATTGATGTGTGATGTTTGATGTGTGATGTTTGATGTGTGATGTTTGATATTTGATGTGTGATGTTTGATGTGGGATGTTTGATGTGTGAGGTTTGATGTTTGATCTGTGATGTTTGATGTGTGGTGTGTGATGTTTGATGTTTGATCTGTGATGTTTGATGATTGATGTTTGATGTGTGATGTTTGATGTGTGATGTTTGATATTAGATGATTGATGTGTGATGTTTGATGCTTGATGATTGATGTGTGATGTTTGTTGTGTGATGTGTGATGTTTGATGTTTGATGATTGATGTGTGATGTTTGATGTGTGATGTTTGTTGTGTGATGTGTGATGTTTGATGTTTGATGCTTGATCTGTGATGTGTGATGTGGGATGTTTCATGTTTGACGTTTGATGTTTGATGTGTGATGTTTGATGTGGGATGTTTCAGTTTGACGTTTGATGCTTGATGTATAATGTGTGATATTTGATGTGAGATGTTTGATGTTTGATGTTTGATGCTTGATGAGTGATGTTTGATGTGTGATATTTGATGTTTGATGCTTGATGTGTAATGTGTGATATTTGATGTGAGATGTTTGATGTTTGATGTGTGATGTTTGATGCTTGATGAGTGATGTTTGATGTTTGATTTGAGATGTTTGATGTGGGATGTTTGATGTGCGGTGTGTGATGTGCGGTGTGCGATGTGCAATGTGCGGTGTGTGAAGTTTGGTGTGTGATGTTTGATGTTTGATGTGCGGTGTGTGATGTTTGATATTTGATGTGTGATGTTTGATGTGTGGTGTTTGATGTGCGGTGTGTGATGTTTGATGTGTGATGTTTGATGTGTGATGTTTGTTATTTGATGTTTGATGTGTGATGTTTGATGCTTGATGATTGATGTGTGATGTTTGTTGTGTGATGTGTGATGTTTGATGTTTGATGATTGATGTGTGATGTTTGATGTGTGATGTTTGATGTGTGATGTGTGATGTTTGATGTTTGATGTGTGATGTTTGATGTTTGATGTGTGATGTTTGATGTGTGATGTGTGATGTGTAGTGTTTGATGTGTGATGTTTGATGTTTGATGTGTGATGTTTGATGTGTGATGTTTGATGTGTGATGTTTGATGTGTGATGTGTGATGTTTGATGTGTGATGTTTGATGTGTGATGTTTGATGTTTGATGTTTGATGTGTGATGTTTGATGTGTGATGTTTGATGTTTGATGTGTGATGTTTGATGTGTGATGTTTGTTGTGCGATATTTGATATTTGATCTGTGATGTTTGATCTGTGATGTGTGATGTTTGATATTTGATATTTGATGTGTGTTGTTTGCTCTTTGATGTGTGATATTTGATGTGTGATGTTTGATGTGAGATGTTTGATGTGCCTTATTTGATGTGTGATATTTGATGTGTGATGTTTGACATGTGATATTTGATGTGTGATATTTGATGTGTGATGTTTGATGTGTGATGTTTGATGTTTGATGTGTGTTATTTGATGTGTGATATTTGATGTGTGATATTTGATGTGTGATGTTTGATGTGTGATGTTTGATGTGTGATATTTGATGTGTGATGTTTGATGTTTGATGTGTGATATTTGATGTGTGATGTTTGATGTGTGATATTTGATGTGTGATGTTTGATGTGTGATATTTGATGTGTGATGTTTGATGTGTGATGTTTGATGTGTGATATTTGATGTGTGATATTTGATGTGTGATATTTGATGTGTGATGTTTGATGTTTCATGTGTGTTATTTGATGTGTGATATTGATGTCTGATGTTTGATATGTGATATTTGATGTATGATGTTTGATGTGTGATGTTTGATGTGTGTTATTTGATGTGTGATATTTGATGTGTGATGTTTGATATGTGATATTTGATGTGTGATATTTGATGTGTGATGTTTGTTGTGTAATGTTTGATGTTTGATGTGTGTTATTTGATGTGTGATATTTGATGTGTGATATTTGATGTGTGATGTTTGATGTGTGATGTTTGATGTTTGATGTGTGTTATTTGATGTGTGTTGTTTGCTCTTTGGTGTTTGAAGTTTGATGTGGAATGTTTGATGTGTGGTGTGTGATGTTTGATGTTTGATCTGTGATGTTTGATGATTGATGTTTGATGTGTGATGTTTGATGTGTGATGTTTGATATTTGATGATTGATGTGGGATGTTGGATGTGTGATGTTTGATGTGTGATGTTTGATATTTGATGTGTGATGTTTGATGTGGGATGTTTGATGTGTGAGGTTTGATGTTTGATCTGTGATGTTTGATGTGTGGTGTGTGATGTTTGATGTTTGATGTGTGATGTTTGATATTTGATGTGTGATGTTTGATGTGGGATGTTTGATGTGTGAGGTTTGATGTTTGATCTGTGATGTTTGATGTGTGGTGTGTGATGTTTGATGTTTGATCTGTGATGTTTGATGATTGATGTTTGATGTGTGATGTTTGATGTGTGATGTTTGATATTAGATGATTGATGTGTGATGTTTGATGTTTGATGATTGATGTGTGATGTTTGATGTGTGATGTTTGATGTGTGATGTTTGATATTTGATGTGTGATGTTTGATGTGGGATGTTTGATGTGTGAGGTTTGATGTTTGATCTGTGATGTTTGATGTGTGGTGTGTGATGTTTGATGTTTGATCTGTGATGTTTGATGATTGATGTTTGATGTGTGATGTTTGATGTGTGATGTTTGATATTAGATGATTGATGTGTGATGTTTGATGCTTGATGATTGATGTGTGATGTTTGTTGTGTGATGTGTGATGTTTGATGTTTGATGATTGATGTGTGATGTTTGATGTGTGATGTTTGTTGTGTGATGTGTGATGTTTGATGTTTGATGCTTGATCTGTGATGTGTGATGTGGGATGTTTCATGTTTGACGTTTGATGTTTGATGTGTGATGTTTGATGTGGGATGTTTCAGTTTGACGTTTGATGCTTGATGTATAATGTGTGATATTTGATGTGAGATGTTTGATGTTTGATGTTTGATGCTTGATGAGTGATGTTTGATGTGTGATATTTGATGTTTGATGCTTGATGTGTAATGTGTGATATTTGATGTGAGATGTTTGATGTTTGATGTGTGATGTTTGATGCTTGATGAGTGATGTTTGATGTTTGATGTGAGATGTTTGATGTGGGATGTTTGATGTGCGGTGTGTGATGTGCGGTGTGCGATGTGCAATGTGCGGTGTGTGAAGTTTGATGTGTGATGTTTGATGTTTGATGTGCGGTGTGTGATGTTTGATATTTGATGTGTGATGTTTGATGTGTGGTGTTTGATGTGCGGTGTGTGATGTTTGATGTGTGATGTTTGATGTGTGATGTTTGTTATTTGATGTTTGATGTGTGATGTTTGATGCTTGATGATTGATGTGTGATGTTTGTTGTGTGATGTGTGATGTTTGATGTTTGATGATTGATGTGTGATGTTTGATGTGTGATGTTTGATGTGTGATGTTTGTTGTGTGATGTTTGATGTGTGATGTTTGATGCTTGACGTGTGATGTTTGATGCTTGATGTGTGATGTTTGATGTTTGATGTGTGATGTTTGATGTTTGATGTGTGATGTGTGATGTTTGATGTTTGATGCTTGATGTGTGATATTTGATGTGAGATGTCTGATGTGTGATGTTTGATGTTTGATGTGTGATGTGTGATGTTTGATGTGTGATATGTGATGTTTGATGTGTGATGTGTGATGTTTGATGTTTGATGCTTGATGTGTGATATTTGATGTGAGATGTTTGATGTTTGATGTGTGATGTTTGATGTTTGATGTGTGATGTGTGATGTGGGATGTTTCATGTTTGACGTTTGATGTTTGATGTGTGATGTTTGATGTGGGATGTTTCAGTTTGACGTTTGATGCTTGATGTATAATGTGTGATATTTGATGTGAGATGTTTGATGCTTGATGAGTGATGTTTGATGTGTGATGTTTGATGTATGATGCTTGATGTGTAATGTGTGATATTTGATGTGAGATGTTTGATGTTTGATGTGTGATGTTTGATGTTTGATGCTTGATGAGTGATGTTTGATGTTTGATGTGAGATGTTTGATGTGGGATGTTTGATGTGCGGTGTGTGATGTGCGGTGTGCGATGTGCAATGTGCGGTGTGTGAAGTTTGATGTGTGATGTTTGATGTTTGATGTGCGGTGTGTGATGTTTGATATTTGATGTGTGATGTTTGATGTGTGGTGTTTGATGTGCGGTGTTTGATGTTTGATGTGTGATGTTTGATATGCAGTGTGTGGTGTTTGATGTGTGATGTTTGATGTGTGATGTTTGATATTAGATTATTGATGTGTGATGCTTGATGTTTGATGATTGATGTGTGATGTTTGATGCTTGATGATTGATGTGTGATGTTTGTTGTGTGATGTGTGATGTTTGATGTTTGATGATTGATGTGTGATGTTTGATGTGTGATGTTTGATGTGTGATGTTTTTTGTGTGATGTTTGATGTGTGATGTTTGATGTGTGATGTTTTTTGTGTGATGTTTGATGTGTGATGTTTGATGCTTGACGTGTGATGTTTGATGCTTGATGTGTGATGTTTGATGTGTGGTGTGTGATGTTTGATGTTTGATCTGTGATGTTTGATGATTGATGTTTGATGTGTGATGTTTGATGTGTGATGTTTGATATTAGATGATTGATGTGTGATGTTTGATGCTTGATGATTGATGTGTGATGTTTGTTGTGTGATGTGTGATGTTTGATGTTTGATGATTGATGTGTGATGTTTGATGTGTGATGTTTGTTGTGTGATGTGTGATGTTTGATGTTTGATGCTTGATCTGTGATGTGTGATGTGGGATGTTTCATGTTTGACGTTTGATGTTTGATGTGTGATGTTTGATGTGGGATGTTTCAGTTTGACGTTTGATGCTTGATGTATAATGTGTGATATTTGATGTGAGATGTTTGATGTTTGATGTTTGATGCTTGATGAGTGATGTTTGATGTGTGATATTTGATGTTTGATGCTTGATGTGTAATGTGTGATATTTGATGTGAGATGTTTGATGTTTGATGTGTGATGTTTGATGCTTGATGAGTGATGTTTGATGTTTGATGTGAGATGTTTGATGTGGGATGTTTGATGTGCGGTGTGTGATGTGCGGTGTGCGATGTGCAATGTGCGGTGTGTGAAGTTTGATGTGTGATGTTTGATGTTTGATGTGCGGTGTGTGATGTTTGATATTTGATGTGTGATGTTTGATGTGTGGTGTTTGATGTGCGGTGTGTGATGTTTGATGTGTGATGTTTGATGTGTGATGTTTGTTATTTGATGTTTGATGTGTGATGTTTGATGCTTGATGATTGATGTGTGATGTTTGTTGTGTGATGTGTGATGTTTGATGTTTGATGATTGATGTGTGATGTTTGATGTGTGATGTTTGATGTGTGATGTTTGTTGTGTGATGTTTGATGTGTGATGTTTGATGCTTGACGTGTGATGTTTGATGCTTGATGTGTGATGTTTGATGTTTGATGTGTGATGTTTGATGTTTGATGTGTGATGTGTGATGTTTGATGTTTGATGCTTGATGTGTGATATTTGATGTGAGATGTCTGATGTGTGATGTTTGATGTTTGATGTGTGATGTGTGATGTTTGATGTGTGATATGTGATGTTTGATGTGTGATGTGTGATGTTTGATGTTTGATGCTTGATGTGTGATATTTGATGTGAGATGTTTGATGTTTGATGTGTGATGTTTGATGTTTGATGTGTGATGTGTGATGTGGGATGTTTCATGTTTGACGTTTGATGTTTGATGTGTGATGTTTGATGTGGGATGTTTCAGTTTGACGTTTGATGCTTGATGTATAATGTGTGATATTTGATGTGAGATGTTTGATGCTTGATGAGTGATGTTTGATGTGTGATGTTTGATGTATGATGCTTGATGTGTAATGTGTGATATTTGATGTGAGATGTTTGATGTTTGATGTGTGATGTTTGATGTTTGATGCTTGATGAGTGATGTTTGATGTTTGATGTGAGATGTTTGATGTGGGATGTTTGATGTGCGGTGTGTGATGTGCGGTGTGCGATGTGCAATGTGCGGTGTGTGAAGTTTGATGTGTGATGTTTGATGTTTGATGTGCGGTGTGTGATGTTTGATATTTGATGTGTGATGTTTGATGTGTGGTGTTTGATGTGCGGTGTTTGATGTTTGATGTGTGATGTTTGATATGCAGTGTGTGGTGTTTGATGTGTGATGTTTGATGTGTGATGTTTGATATTAGATTATTGATGTGTGATGCTTGATGTTTGATGATTGATGTGTGATGTTTGATGCTTGATGATTGATGTGTGATGTTTGTTGTGTGATGTGTGATGTTTGATGTTTGATGATTGATGTGTGATGTTTGATGTGTGATGTTTGATGTGTGATGTTTTTTGTGTGATGTTTGATGTGTGATGTTTGATGTGTGATGTTTTTTGTGTGATGTTTGATGTGTGATGTTTGATGCTTGACGTGTGATGTTTGATGCTTGATGTGTGATGTTTGATGTTTGATGTGTGATGTTTGATGTGTGATGTTTGATGTTTGATGCTTGATGTGTGATATTTGATGTGAGATGTTTGATGTGTGATATGTGATGTTTGATGTGTGATGTGTGATGTTTGATGTTTGATGCTTGATGTGTGATATTTGATGTGAGGTGTTTGATGTTTGATTTGTGATGTTTGATGTTTGATGTGTGATGTGTGATGTTTGATGTATGGTGTTTGATGTGTGATGTTTGATGCTTGATGATTGATGTGTGATGTTTGTTGTGTGATGTGTGATGTTTGATGTTTGATGATTGATGTGTGATGTTTGATGTGTGATGTTTGATGTGTGATGTTTGTTGTGTGATGTTTGATGTGTGATGTTTGATGCTTGACGTGTGATATTTGATGCTTGATGTGTGATGTTCGATGTGTGATGTTTGATGTTTGATGTGCGATGTTTGATGTTTGATGTGTGATGTGTGATGTTTGATGCTTGATGTGTGATATTTGATGTGAGATGTGTGATATTTGATGTGAGATGTTTGATGTTTGATGTGTAATGTTTGATGTTTGATGTATGGTGTTTGACGTGTGATGTTTGATGATTGATGATTGATGTGTGATGTTTGTTGTGTGATGTTTGTTGTGGGATGTGTGATGTTTGATGATTGATGTTTGATGTGTGATATGTGATGTTTGATGTATGGTGTTTGACGTGTGATGTTTGATGATTGATGATTGATGTGTGATGTTTGATGCTTGATCTGTGATGTGTGATGTGGGATGTTTGATGTTTGATGTGTGATGTTTGATGTGGGATGTTTCAGTTTGACGTTTGATGCTTGATGTATAATGTGTAATATTTGATGTGAGATGTTTGATGTTTGATGTTTGATGCTTGATGAGTGATGTTTGATGTGTGATGTTTGATGTTTGATGCTTGATGTATAATGTGTGATATTTGATGTGAGATGTTTGATGTGTGATGTTTGATGTTTGATGCTTGATAAGTGATGTTTGATGTTTGATGTGAGATGTTTGATGTGGGATGTTTGATGTGCGGTGTGTGATGTGCGGTGTGTGATGTGCGGTGTGCGATGTGCAATGTGCAGTCTGTGAAGTTTGATGTGTGATGTTTGATGTTTGATGTGCGGTGTGTGATGTTTGATATTTGATGTCTGTTGTTTGATGTTTGATGACTGATGTTTGATGTGCGGTGTGTGATGTTTGATATTTGATGTGTGATGTTTGATGTGTGGTGTTTGATGTGCGGTGTTTGATGTTTGATGTGTGATGTTTGATGTGCGGTGTGTGGTGTTTGATGTGCGGCGTGTGATGTTTGATATGTGATGTTTGATGTGCGGTGTTTGATGTTTGATTTGCGGTGTGTGATGTGCAGTGTGAGAAGTGTGATGTTTGATGTTTAATGTGTGATGTTTGATGAGTGATGTTTGATGTGGGATGTGTGATGATTGATGATTGATGTTTGATGTGTGATGTGTGATGTTTGATGTGTGATGTTTGATGTTTGATGCTTGATGAGTGATGTTTGATGTTTGATGCTTGATGTGTAATGTGTGATATTTGATGTGAGATGTTTGATGTTTGATGTGTGATGTTTGATGCTTGATGTTTGATGTTTGATGCTTGATGTGTAATGTGTGATATTTGATGTGAGATGTTTGATGTGTTATGTTTGATGTTTGATGTCTGATTTTTGATGTGTGATGTGTGATGTTTGATGTATGGTGTTTGACGTGTGATGTTTGATGATTGATGATTGATGTGTGATGTTTGATGCTTGATCTGTGACGTGTGATGTGGGATGTTTCATGTTTGATGTGTGATGTTTGATGTGGGATGTTTCATGTGCGATATTTGATATTTGATCTGTGATGTTTGATGTGTGTTGTGTGATGTTTGATATTTGATATTTGATGTGTGAAGTTTGATATTTGATATTTGATGTCTGTTGCTTGCTCTTTGATGTGTGAAGTTTGATGTGGGATGTGAGATGATAGATGTTTGATGTGTGATGTTTGATGTTTGAGAAGTGTGATCTGTGATCTGTGATGTTTGATGTGGGATACTTCATGTTTGATGTGTGATGTTTGACGCTCGATGTGTGGTGTTTGATGTGTGATGATAGATGTTTGATGTTTGATGCTTGATGTTTGATGTTTGATGCTTGATGTGTAATGTGTGATATTTGATGTGTAATGTGCGATGTTTGATGTTTGATATTTGATATCTGATCTGTGATGTTTGATGTGTGATGTTTGATGTGTGATGTTTGATGTTTGATGTGTGATGTTTGATGTTTGATGTGTGATGTTTGATGTGGGATACTTCATGTTTGATGTGTGATGTTTGATGTGTGATGTTTGATGTTTGCTGTGTGATGTGTGATGTTTGATGTGTGATGTGTGATGTTTGATGTGTGATGTTTGATGTGTGATGTTTGTTGTGTGATGTTTGATGTTTGATGTGTGATGTTTGATGTTTGATCTGTGATGTTTGATGCTTGATGTGTGATATTTGATGCTTGATGTGAGATGTTTGATGTTTGATGTGTGATATTTGATGCTTGATGTGTGATATTTGATGTTTGATGTGTGATGTTTGATGTTTGATGCTTGATGAGTGATGATTGATGTGAGATGTTTGATGTTTGATGTGTGATGTTTGATCTGAGATGTTTGATGTGTGATGTTTGATGTGTGATGTTTGATGTGTGATATTTGATGTGTGATGTTTGTTGTGTGATGTGTGATGTTTGATGTTTGATGCTTGATGTGTGATATTTGATGTTTGATGTGAGATGTTTGATGTTTGACGTGTGATGTTTGATGCTTGATGTGTGATATTTGATGTTTGATGTGTGATGTTTGATGTTTGATGCTTGATGAGTGATGTTTGATGTGAGATGTTTGATGTTTGATGTTTGATGTGTCATGTGTGATGTTTGATGTGTCATGTGTGATGTTTGATGTGCGGTGTGTGGTGTTTGATGTTTGATGTTTGATGTGTGATGTTTGATGTTTGATGTGTGATGTTTGATGTTTGATGTGCGGTGTGTGGTGTTTGATGTGTGATGTTTGATGTGCGATATGTGGTGCTGACACAGGCATTGTGGATGCTGTTGGGAGAATCTCCGGATGGGTTGCTAGCAGTTTGTTGTTATTTTTGCTGTAGATTTTTAAAAGGTGCTTCGATTAAAATCTGTAGCCCGGAGGTTTCTCGAAGACCCCATTCACACGCATAAATAGGCTTTCCAGCAAAGTTACGATGGTTGAGCTGCAGCAGATATGATGAGTCATAGAATCATAGAATCATAGAAAGCTTACAGCACCGAAGGTGGCTTTTCGGCCAATTGACTCCATGCCAGCTCCATGTCAGAGCAATCCAGCTCGTCCCGCTCCCCCACCCTTTCCCCGTAGTCCTGCAAATTTTTTCCTTTCAATAACTTATCCAGTTCCCTTTTGAAGGCCATGATTGAATCTGCCTCCACCACCCCCTCGGGCAGTGCATTCCAGATCCTAACCACTCGCATTTCAAAAAAGTTTCTCCTCATGTCAGCTTTGGTTCGTTTGCCAATCCCCTTAAATCCAGGTCCTCTGCTTCTTGATCCTTCTGCCAATGGGAACAATTTCTCTCTATCTACTCTATCTAGATCCCTCATGATTTTGAATATCTCAATCAAATATCCTCTCAACCCTCTCTGTTCCAAGGAGAACAATCTCGAGTCTTAATAAAGCTCATTAAGGGCAGCTTCTATGCTTGGCAGGAATTTTCAATTTCAGCAAGGAGACCAGAGAGATGAATCCTACTGATTCCAATCTCAACCTGGCCCTTACAGCACCCTGGGAATCTCAGGAATGCTTGTCTTTGTGCCTTTCTGAACTCATGAGTGTTAGTGCTGTGTGTTATGAGAACTCAGGAATGTTAGTGCTGTGCATTGTCTGAACGCACGAGTGTTAGCGCTGTTAATTGTCTGAACTCACGAGTGTTAGTGCTGTGAATTGTCTGAACTCACGAGTGTTAGTGCTGTGAATTGTCTGAACTCACGAGTGTTAGTGCTGTGAATTGTCTGAACTCACGAGTGTTAGTGCTGTGAATTGTGTGAACTCACGAGTGTTGGTGCTGTGAATTGTCTGAACTCACGAGTGTTAGTGCTGTGAATTGTCTGAACTCACGAGTGTTAGTGCTGTGAATTGTCTGAACTCACGAGTGTTAGTGCTGTGAATTGTCTGAACTCACGAGTGTTAGTGCTGTGAATTGTCTGAACTCACGAGTGTTGGTGCTGTGAATTGTCTGAACTCACGAGTGTTGGTGCTGTGAATTGTCTGAACTCACGAGTGTTAGTGCTGTGAATTGTCTGAACTCACGAGTGTTAGTGCTGTGAATTGTCTGAACTCACGAGTGTTAGTGCTGTGAATTGTCTGAACGCATGATTGTTAGCTTTGTGTGTTTTCTGAACTCACGAGTGTTAGCGCTGTGAATTATCTGAACTCACGAATGTTTTCTTTGTGTGTCATCTGAACTCACGAGTGTTAGTGCTGTGCATTGTCTGAACTCACGAGTGTTAGTGTGTGGAATGTGTGAACTCGTGCATGTTAACGCTGTGCGCTAACTGAACTCGGGAGTGTTGGCACTATTTATTGTCTGAATTCAGGGGTGTTAGTGCTTTGCATTATATGAACTCATGAGTGTTTGCACTGTGCCGTGTCTGAACATTCCATTGTTAGCGCTGTGCATTGTCTGAACTCACGAGTATTAGCGTGTGCAGTGTCTGAACTCACGAGTATTAGCGTGTGCAGTGTCTGAACTCATGAGTATTAGCACTGTGCATTGTCGGAACTCACGAGTATTAGCACTGTGCATTGTCTGAACTCGCGAGTATTAGCACTGTGCATTGTCGGAACTCACGAGTATTAGCACTGTGCATTGTCGGAACTCACGAGTATTAGCGCTGTGCATTGTCTGAACTCACGAGTATTAGCGCTGTGCATTGTCTGAACTCACGAGTATTAGCGTGTGCATTGTCTGAGCTCACGAGTGTTAACACTGTATATTGTCTGAGCTCACGAGAGTCAGTGCTGTGCATTGTCTGAACTCATGAGTGTTAGTGCTGTACATTGTCTGAACTCACGAGTATTAGCACTGTGTATTGACTGAGCTCACAAGTATTAGCACTGTGCATTGACTGAGCTCACGAGTGTTAGTGCTGTACATTGTCCGAACTCACGAGTATTAGCGCTGTGCATTGTCTGAATTCACGAGTATTAACGGTGTGCATTGTCTGAGCTCACGAGTGTTAACACTGTATATTGTATGAGCTCACGAGAATCAGCGCTGTGCATTGTCTGAGCTCATGAGTATTAGCGCTGTGTATTGACTGAGCTCACGAGTGTTAGTGCTGTACATTTTCTGAACTCACGAGTATTAGTGCTGTACACTGTCTGAACTCATGAGTGTTAGTGCTGTACATTGTCCGAACTCACGAGTATTAGCACTGTGAATTGTCTGAGCTTGGGAGTGTTAGCACTGTGCATTATCTGAACTCACGAATGTTACTGCTGTGTATTGTATGAACTCACGAGTGTTAGCACTGTACGTTATCTGAACACACAATTGTTAGTGCTGTGCGTTATCTGAACTCACGTGTGTTAGTGTTGTGCATTGTCTGAACTACTGAGCGTTAATGCTGTGCATTCTCTGAACTCGGGAGCATTAGCGTTGTGCACTGCCTGAACTAACGAGTGTTAGCGCTGTGCATTGTCTGAACTCACAAATATTAGCGCAGTGGGTTATCTGAACACACGATAGTGTTCAGCTGTGCGCTATCTCAATGCACAAGTGTTAGCGCAGTGCCATCTTTGAAGTTGGAAGTGTTACTGCTGTGCGTTATCTGACCTCGGAAGTGTTAGTGCTGTGCGTTGTTTGAATTCACGAGTGTTAGCACTGTGCATTATCTGAACTCGGGAGTGTTAGCACTGTGCATTAGCTGAACTCACACGTGTTAGTGCTGTGCATTGTCTGAACTCACAAGTGCTGGTGCTGTGCATTGTCTGAACTCACAAGTGCTGGTGCTGTGCATTGTCTGAACTCACAAGTGTTAGTGCTCTGCATTGTATGAACTCGGGTGTGTTAACATTGTACATTGTCTGAACTCACAAGTGTTAGCGGTGTGCACTATCTGAACTCATAAGTGTTAGTGCTGTGCCTCATCTGAACTCACGGGTGTTAGTGCTGTGCCTTGTCTGAACTCTCTAGTCTTAGCGATGTGGATTGTTTGAACTCACGAGAGTTAGTGCTGTGCCTTGCCTGAACTCATGAGTGTTACCGCTGTGCGTTATCTGAACTCAGGTGTGTTAGCGCTGTGCATTCTCTGAACTCACGATGGTTTGCGTTATGCATTATCTGAGCTCACGAGTGTTAGCACTGTGCCTTTTCTGAACACAGAAGCATTAGCGCTGTGCATTGTCTGAACTCACGAGTGTTTGTGCTGTAACTTGTCTGAACTTACAAGTGTTAGTGCTGTGCCTTGTCTGAATTCCTGAGTGTTAATGCTGTGTATTGTTTGACCTCACGAGTGTTAGTGCTGTGCGTTATCTCAATACACAAGTGCTAGTGAGAATCCCTATGTGGTCAGTTTTCGGTAAAATATTAAAATGCCTACGTGGCAAAGAAGCAGAATGCAAAATGGTTAGAAAGGGTTAATTAGTTAGTAACTGAGATTGGTACAGGTGGCCTGGCCTCCTGCTGGGCCATATGTTTGCGTAGTCAGCAGGTTTGCATGGTCTTAGCAATGTAGAGTCTTTGATGTGATTCAAGGACTGGTCTGAATGTCTCCATGTTTATGGCAGATCAATATAGGTAACGAGCTTAGCCAAAGTTGAAAGACATTCCAGGTTGGGAGATAAGGAACAGAAGGAACAGGGAAGAACATTCCAGGTTGGAAGGTGAGGAAGTATCCCCTTTGATGTCTAACAGCAGCATGATCAGCACATGGACGATTTATGATTGGCTGGAAATAATGTAACTCGCATGGCAACCTATGCCCGGCTTATGATTGGTGTTGACCCTCGTTAAGTATATTCCAACCCCTATTGATTTGTATAAAAACGTGTGGATTTCTGTATGTTTCTTGTTCTTGCTCTGCCAGCATCGAGGGACTCTATCAGGAGTCCAAATCAATGCTGCAGACTAAGAACCCTGCTATTAAAGTTGTGTTGAACTTTAAAATGTATTCAACTTCAGTTTTTACTGAACCAGACTGAGGGGAAAGAATCCGGATCGTCACTAGCGCAGTGTCATCTCTGAAGTAGGAAGTCCTAGTGCTGCACGTTATCTGACCTCGGGAGTGTTAGCACTGTGCATTGTCTGATCTCACGAAAATTGGTGCTGTGCATTGTCTGAGCTCACGAAAATTGGTGCTGTGCATTGTCTGAGCTCACGAGTGTTAGTGCTCTGCATTGTCTGAGTTCTGGTGTGTTAGCGCTGTGCGTTATAAGAACTCGGGATTGTTAACGCTTTATGTTATCTGAACTCACGAGTGTTAGCATGGTTCATTATCTGAACGCACAAATGTTAGTGCTGTGCATTGTCTGAACTCATGAGTGTTAGCGCTTTGCCTTATCTGAATACACGAGTGTTAGTGCTGTGTGTTATCTGAACTCACGTGTGTTAGCACTGAGAGTTGTCTGAACTCTACACAGCGAGTGATTATGATCTGGAATGCGTTGCCCGAGGGAGTGGTTTAGGCAGATTCAATCATGGCCTTCAAAAGGGAACTGGATAAACACTTGAAACAAAAAAATGTATGGGGCTATGGGGATAGGGCGGGGGAGTGCGCCCAGTTGGATTGCTCGTGCATAGAGCTGGGGCGGACTCGATGGGCCGAATGGCCTCCTTCCATGCTGTAACCTTTCTATGATTCTATGATTCTAACTCATGAATGTTTCTGCTGTGCCCTGGTCTGAATTCATGAGTGTTAGTGCCGTGCATTATCTGAGCTCACGAGTGTTAGCACTATCACTTGTCTGAACTCACCAGTGTTAGTGCTGTGCCTCATCTGAACTCACGAATGTTAGTGCTGTGCCTTGTCTGAACTCTTTAGTCTCAACGCTGTGCATTGTCTGAACTCTGGTGTGTTAGCGCTGTGCGTTATCAGACCTCGGAGTGTTATTGCTTCATGTTATCTGAACTCACAAGTGTTAGTGCTGTTCATTATCTGAACACACAAATGTTAGTGATGTGCGTTATCTGAACTCACGAGTGTTAGCGCTGTGCATAATCTGAGCACACAAGTGTTAGCGGTATGCAGTCGGGAAGTGTTAGGGTTGTGTGTTATCTGTATTCGGGAATGTTAGCACTGTGCGTTCTCTGAACACACGAGTGTTAGTGCTTTGCAGTGTCTGAATTCATGAGTGTTAGTGCTGTGAACTGTCTGATCTCACGAGTGTTCGCGCTGTGTTTTGTCTGAATTCACGAGTGTTAGTGCTATGCGTTATCAGAACTCAGGAGTGTTAACGCTTTATGTTATCTGAACACACGAGTGTTAGCGTTGTGCATTATCTGAACTCAGGCATGTTAGCGCTATGCGTTCTCTGAATTCACGAGTATTTGTGCTGTGCATTGTCTGAACTCACGAATATTAGCATTGTGTGTTATCTGAACTCAAGAGTGTTAGCCTGTGCTTTGTCCGAGATCACGAGTGTTAATGCTGTGCATTATCTGAACTCATGAGTGTTAGCACTGTGCATTATCTGAACTCATGAGTGTTAGCACTGTGCATTATCTGAACTCACGAGTGTTAGCACTGTGCATTATCTGAACTCATGAGTGTTAGCACTGTGCATTATCTGAACTCATGAGTGTTAGCACTGTGCATTATCTGAACTCATGAGTGTTAGCACTGTGCATTGTCTGAACTCATGAGTGTTAGCACTGTGCATTGTCTGAACTCACGAGTGTTAGCACTGTGCATTATCTGAACTCACGAGTGTTAGCACTGTGCATTATCTGAACTCATGAGTGTTAGTGCTGTGCATTGTCTGAACTCACGAGTGCTAGTGCTGTGCATTATCTGAACTCATGAGTGTTAGTGCTGTGCATTATCTGAACTCACGAGTGTTAGCACTGTGCATTATCTGAACTCACGAGTGTTAGCACTGTGCATTATCTGAACTCACGAGTGTTAGTGCTGTGCATTGTCTGAACTCACGAGTGTTAGTGCAGTGCATTATCTGAACTCATGAGTGTTAGTGCTGTGCATTATCTGAACTCACGAGTGTTAGTGCTGTGCATTATCTGAGCTCACGAGTGTTAGTGCTGTGAATTGATTGAACTCACGAGTGTTAGTGCTGTGCATTGTCTGAACTCATGAGTGTTAATGCTGTGCATTGTCTGAACTCACGAGTGTTAGTGCTGTGCATTGATTGAACTCGACAATGTATAGCAATTCAATACAGCAGAGCCACTCTGCAGCCTGCCTGTCAACGACGGTATCAAATTCCACATTCCAGGCAGATTCTGGGTGAATGCTGATCAATTACACCTCCCACTTCCTGCCTTTTCACGACCTTCTTCATTAATAATAATCATTGAATCATAGAAAATTCATGGCACAGAAGGAGGCTATTCGGCCCATCGTGTCCATGCCGGCTGAGAAACGAGCCCCCAGCCTAATCCCACTTTCCCACATTTGGTCCGTAGCCCTGCAGGTCACAGCTCTTCAGGTGCACATCCAGGTACTTTTTAAATGAGTTGAGGGTGTCTGCCTCTCCCACCCTCTCAGGCAGTGAGTTCCAGACCCCCACCACCCTCTGGGTGAAAAAATATTTCCTCATTTCCACTCTAATCCTTCTACCAATCACTTTAAATCTATGCCCCCTGGTTATTGACCCCTCCGCTAAGGGAAATAGGTCCTCCCTATCCACTCTATCTGGGCCCCTCATAATTTTATATACCTCAATTAAATCACCCCTCAGTCTCCTCTGTTCCAAGGAAAACAACCCCAGCCAATCCAATCTGTCATCATAGCTAAAATTCTCCAGACCTGGCAACATCCTCGTAAATCTCCTCTGTACCCTCTCTAGTGCAATTACATCCTTCCTGTAATGTGGAGACCAGAACTGTACACAGTACTCTAGCTGTGGCCTAACTAGTGTTTTATACAGTTCTAGCATAACCTCCCTGCTTTTATATTCTGTGCCTCGGCTAATAAAGGAAAGTATCCCATATGCCTTCTTAACCACCTTATCGACCTGTCCTGCTACCTTCAGGGATCTGTGGACATGCACTCCAAGGTCCCTCACTTCCTCTACACCTCTCAGTATCCTCCCATTTATTGTGTATTCCCTTGCCTTGTTTGCTCTCCCCAAATGCATTACCTCACACTTCTCTGGATTGAACTCCATTTGCCACTTTTCTGCCCATCGATATCTTCCTGCAGTCTACAGCTTTCCTCCTCACTATCAACCACACGGTCTATCTTTGTGTCTTCCACAAATTTCTTAATCATGCCTGCTACATTTAAGTCCAAATCGTTAATGTATACCACAAAAAGCAAAGGACCTAGTACTGAGCCCTGCGGCACCCCACTGGAAACAGCCTTCCAGTCGCATAAACACCCGTCGACCATTACCCTTTGCTTCCTGCCACTGAGCCAATTTTGGATCCAATTTGCCACATTCCCTTGGATCCCATGGGCTTTTACTTTTTTGAGCAATCTGCCATATGGGACCTTGTCAAAAGCCTTGCTAAAATCCATGTAGACTACATCAATTACACTACCCTCATCAACCCTCCTTGTCACCTCCTCGAAAAATTCAATCAAGTTAGTGAGACACGACCTTCCCTTAACAAATCCGTGCTGACTGTCCTTGATTAGTCCGTGCCTTTCTAAGTGACAGTTTATCCTGTCCCTCAGAATTGATTCCAATAATTTGCCCACCACTGAGGTTAGGCTGACTGGCCTGTAATTACTCGGTCTATCCTTCGCTCCCTTTTTAAACAACGGTACAACGTTAGCAGTCCTCCAATCCTCCAGCACTACGCCTGGATCCAGTGAAGTTTGGAAAATGATTGTTAAAGCCTCCGCTATTTCCTCCCTGGCTTCTTTTAACAGCCTGGGATACATTTCATCCGGCCCTGGTGATTTATCCACTTTCAAAGATGCTAATCCCCTTAATACTTCCTCTCTCACTGTGTTTATCCCATCCAATATTTCACACTCCTCCTCCTTAACTTCAATCCCTGCATCATCCCTCTCCTTTGTGAAGACAGATGCAAAGTATTCATTAAGAACCATACCCACATCTTCTGCCTCCACACACAGTTTACCTTTTTGGTCTCTAATAGGCCCTACTCCTTCCTTAGTTATCCTCTTGCTCTTAATGTATTTATAAAACATCTTTGGGTTTTCTTTGATTTTACCTGCTTATATTTTTTCATGCCCTCTCTTTGCTTTCCTAATTTCCTTTTTAACTTCACCCCTGCACTTTGTTTACTCCTCTAAGCTTTCCGTAGTATTGAGTTCCCGGTGTCTATCATGGGCTTTCCTTTCCTGCCTTATTTTACCCTGAATACTTCTTGACATCCAGGGGGCTCTAGATTTGGCAGCCCCTCCCTTTTTCTTTGTGGGAACATGTTTACCCTGAACCCCTTGAATCTCCCCCTTTCAATGTCTCCCACTGCTCTGACACTGATTTACCTTCAAGTAGCTGTTTCCAGTTTACTTTTGCTAAATCACTTCTCAGTTTAGTAAAATTGGCCTTTCCCCAATTGAAAACTTTAACTCCTGCTCTGTCTTTGTCCTTTTCCATAACTATGCTAAAACTAACTGAATTATGATCACTAATATCAAGATGCTCTCCCACTGCTACTCCTTCCACCTGCCCCTTTTCATTTCCGAGAACTAAATCCAGAACTGCACCCCGACCTCCTGTTTGCAATTTAAGAATTCTGTTCCCTCTAAACCATTCACACTGATTCTATCCCAGTTAATATTCGGGTAGTTGAAATCCCCTACTTTTACTGCCCTATTGTTTTTGCACTTCTCAGAAATTTGCCGACATATTTGCTCCTCCATCTCCCTCTGACTGTTTGGGGGTCTATAGTACACTCCCAGTCATGTGACTGCCCCTTTTTTGTTCTTTAGCTTAACTCATAAGGCCTCATTTGACACTCCTTCTAAAATATCGTCCCTCCTCACAACTGTAATTGTTTCCTTAACCAAAATTGCCACCTCCCCTCCTTTTTTATCCCCCTCTCTATCGCGTCTGAAAACCCTGTAACCGGGGACGTTGAGCTGCCAGTCCTGTCCCTCTTTAAGCCATGTTTCTGTAATAGTTAAGATATCGTACTGCCATGTGTCTATCTGTGCCCTCAGCTCATCCGCCTTCTTTCCCATACTCCTTGCATTGAGGTAAATACATTTAAGAACTGCCAAACTCCTCTATTGTTTATTTTCTAACCTTCGTTCCCTCTGCCTTCCAGACTCACTCACTAATTTTCTGCCTTCCATTTCCAGTTCCGACTTTATCCCATCTGAATCCACACTCAGGTTCCCATCCCTCTGCCAAGCTAGTTTAAACCCTCCCTGACAGCACAAGCAAACCTCCCCGCGAGGATATTGGTCCCGGCCTTATTGAGGTGCAATCTGTCCAGCTTGTACAGGTCCCACCTCCCCCAGAACTGGTCCCAATGCCCCAGGAATCTAAAGCCCTCCCTCCTGCACCATCTCTCCAGCCACGCATTCATCTGCTCTATCCTCCTATTTCTATTCTCACTAATGCGTGGCACTCGGAGTAATCCGGAGATTACTACCTTTGAGGTCCTGCTTTTTAATCTTTTTCCTAACTCCTTAAACTCCGCCTGCAGGACCTCATCCCATAATGTGGTCAGCAAACATAGCCTTAATAATATCCATTGCAACAAAACCAAAGGAAATAGGGGGAGGGGGAGATGGAGATGGTGTTTAATGTTTACAAATGTAATGGGAATGGTAATAAGCAGTGTGAATATACCAGTGACAGGCTATAGGGTGCAACAGGAAGGGGGTTTGGGGGACTGGGGGAGAGGTCGTTGGACGAACCAGCAGAATGTGCAGCAGTAGTACAGAAGATGAACAAGACCTTCAGGTAAACGGGCAGAGGGGCACTGGATGAGCCCGGAGTGGTAATAGTCAGCTCGGATCAGTTACTAGTTCAGCCCCACCTGAAGTATTGTGTAGAGATCAGATCACTGCCTGCTTCTATATCCTTTGTAAAGACAGTGTGTGTGTACCCCGATCGGGTGACTGTACTAGAGTGCACACACGCTGTCTTTACAAAGGATATAGAAGCAGGCAGTAACACTGAGGCCCTGGACTAGACTCCAGAGTTACAGGGACAGACTAAGGGAGCTGGGAGGTTTATACCGGGGAAAGGAAGGTTGGAGAGACTTGACCGAAACTTTAAAGATTCTCAGAGGTATGGATAAACTAAGAATAAATTGTTTGATATAACTTCAAACTCTGTGTTTAAGAGGCACGGACTGCAGCTCGTAATGTGAGGGGCCGGTTTCGATGCCACTGCTTCACACGTAGTGTTGGTGAATGTGTGCAGCAGAAAGTGCTGGTGGATCGTGTCGGCAAAGTGAAGGGGGTTTAAGGGGGAACAGGCTGCATGAAGCTGTGTCATGGTGGGGTGTAGTGTGCTGCTGTGGGACTGCCCATATCTAACACAGGGAACTGGTACAGTGCAGTACATTCCTGTGTTTAGATTTAATACTTCAACATGCAACAACGGTCTGATACAATACAGAAACAGGACTGAAATAGTACAAGGAAATATTAAACTAGGAAACCCATTGGCAAATTAATCAACTTTGATTGTGCAGCATATCAAGGAGAGGTGACGTTGATGTACTTATCTCACATATCCACAAAGCCGAGGGAACAAACCTTGTCTGGCCTGATGCAGCGAAGTACAAGCAGCGACTGGAAATGACTGAGATGGTCCTCCCAGGGATCAGGTAAAGGCATTTTCTCAGGCAGAGAGGAATCATAGATTTTCTTCCACTCAGAAAGCTAAACACATTAAACAGAAATCAGGGCTGTCACGGCACATTCACTTAGGATAAGTTTTAATAATTTAACAGTCAAACAAGTGTGAGAGTTAAGGTAGATGTACAAAGTATTAGGATGTTGTTATTGTGCAGGTAGCCCCTGCCGTGATTGGTACCTGCCCAGAGCAGTGTGGGGTTGGTAACCGGAGTTATACTTCTGGCTCCGTGTCGCCATCTTGCCAGGGAAAACATGGCTGTAAGAATGTGTGCAAGCACAGAGGTCTGCTCTGTGGCATTAGGATGATGGTTAAATGTTGGTGTTAGTGGGGAGGTCATGCTAACATTGAAAAGATTCCGGATGCCACAAGGGCCATGATCTGCACTGACATCCCCTCAGATCCACAGCCCATCCGCTAGACCTGTCCCCAGGGTGCAAATCCACCTGAGTCACACAAACTGGCACAACTCTCCCTTAGTGGCAAGAAGACATAGTCCTCACTGTGGTAAAACCCCACCCCTGGCACCACAACAGGAGGGCTGGGCATCTGTGGGGCACAATCAGCAGGTCCCCTCTCACTTGCCCCACCACACACTCCCGTACGGAGGGGGGCAGTAGGTCAACGTGAATGGGAACACCCACCACCACCACAGAAAAACAGGCCCGACCAAAGACCCCCGTTCAGGGTGTGGGACAGCTCTTTCAGCACTGTGCTGTGGGCTGAACTGCATCCCTCTGTGTTGGAAAATTCTGTCACACCAGAACTCTGATCAAATTTGGGAGTTGATTCATTGAAATGTGGGAATGTTTAATTTGACAGAAGATGTATTTTAACAGAGTGTCCCTTGAAATGCTGCCCCACAAAGGACCTGAAGTGTATTAAGTTATTGTAACTGGTGCAGAATTACAGGACAAAATTAATTCATTCACTTATGGTTTACCAAAAATCTTACGTATGCATTGTTGCATTTTCTGTCCAACTTTCTGTTATTGATTTTTTGGTCCTGTTTTACTGAAACATTTTACCTTGAAACTGCTATTGTAACCACTCAGCCCTAGAAATTTGATAGCGCAGTGCTCAATTTTCGGGTGCTAATAGGATGCCTAAGCCTCCAATATAATGGGCAGAAAGTGCCATATTGGTGTAGGCAAAAAATTGGTGTCACGGCCCGCGCCTGAAACAGGCGTTAGTCCCTTTGCATATTCAAATAAGAGGGGCGAACAAATTTCTAGGCCTTCGAATGGAAATCCTGTATGTGAACAGTTGCCTGTAACAATGTAGTTGCAGACTTTGACCAGTAGGTGCTGCTGTGGAGCACATTTCTCAAGTGTCCCGCCCAACTTGGTTGCCATCTTCGATAAACACAACCTCAGGACAGTCCATGAAGTACTTTGGAAGTGTAGTTACTGTTGTAATACAGCAAGGTCCTACAAACAGCAATGTGATAATGACTAGATAATCTGTTTTAATCTTGATTGAAGGATAAATATTCCCCAGGACACTGGGGAGAACTCCCCTGCTATTCTATGAATAGTGCCATGGGATCTTTTATGTCCACCTGAGAGGTTTAACATCTCATCCGAAAGACGTCTCTGACAGTGCAGCACTCCCTCAGTACTGCACTGGCAGTGTCAGCCTAGATCATGGGCTCAAGTCTCTGGAGTGGGACTTGAACTCACCACCTACTGACTCAGAGGTGAGAGTGCTGCCCACGGAGCCAGGGCTGACACCGGCAATGGAAAACCAAGGCCAGATTCGAGTTGTTTCTTCAACATTTCTGCAACTGATCCTGAGGATTAGTTGGCCGATCTGCTATCGTCTGTACCCTTGTGTGAAATTGCTCAACTGCGAGTTGTCCTGATGCCCACTCTACAGGACGGTGGGCAGAACAGATTCACTTCCAGTTGGCACATCTCAGCAGACCAGTCCTGGAATTACTGGTCTGAACAGCCCTTTGATTCCCAATAATAACTCTTTATATTTATCTTCAGGAGGTTCTAATACTCCCACATTCCATAACTTACCTTCGAGCAGAAGTGATTCTTTAGCTCGGAGAAAGCGGGAAGAGTGGAGAGGCGGACAATTTCACCCCAGGACTTGTCCTTCACCCAGGTGGGGGCAGGATTAACAAATGGGATCTCTAATGCCACCCCACCCGTCAGGAGAAAGCGCCATTCATCATCGTTCACAAGGTTCCGACTCCTCTGAATGCCAACACAAAGCAGGAATGAAAACAGCATCTTGTCTCGCTCGAACAGGGACCGACACACATTCTGGTAGATACTGGAAAAGAAAACATTGGATTCTCACTGAGGTACCACTCAGTGGGTCTCACAGCCAGGTGTAGAACTGAATTGTCATCTGGGTAGTACATGTTTAAAATTCATTCTCAGATTGTGGGCGTCACTGGCAGGGCTGGCATTTATTACCCATCCATAGTTTCCCCAAGAAGGTGGTGGTGGGTCTTTTTCTTTGTAGTGATTTGAGACAATTGAATGACTTGCTCGGCCACTTCAGAGGGGAGTTAAGAGTCAGCCACGTTGGTGTGGGACTGGAGTCACATATAGGCCCAGACCGGGTAAGGACGGCAGGTTTCCTTCCCTGAAGGACATTTGGAGATTTCATGAATGTTCTTTCCGGTCTTTGCCCCCAGTCCCTCACTCTGACCGTTAACTGGACATTCCTCTGCCTCCCTTTGTTTAAATATTAAAACTGTTTTTACTCAGCTTGCTGGTGATGGCCCCCAGCAGCCTCTTTAAAGACCGCTCGTTGGGCTGCCTGGCATCGGACAGAGCTGACTGCAGCACGTACAGCACACGCTATGGTCAGGCATCAACCAATTTTGGGATTGGTCCTGAAATGGGCGTTAGGTCCCCAATCTGCATAAGCAGTGGGCCTAGCGCTTGTTTCAGGCAGGAGCACAGGACAACTATAGAGGGTCCTAGCCAATACTGCGTGCGGCTGATGACTGGTGAGTGACTATTCCTCAGCCTCCCTTTCTTTAAATATTAAAACTTTGGGCTTACTTCCAGCAAGGCAAATTAATACCAGCATCTAAACGGTTATCCCCACCTATGTGAAAGTCCTGGTTTTATTTCTTAAACCAATCACAACCAACAAGCTGCAATGTAAACCAACAGCAGACTGGACAGATGAACATAGCAGGTGAACTTGTACACGACTCAGCTCCGACTTCCTCGCTGTAATATTCAGGAGAGAGGTTCAAACCCATTGAAGAGTTCTCATTTTTCCTACTTTGGTTGAGATGGTTGCAGTATTCCAATATCTGGGTGATGCTACATTACTGCAGAGTAACTCTTACATCACACCTCCACTGTCTGCTCTCCATGTAAATAAGTCAAGATAATTGTAACATGTTTACACATACCTAATACCAGCATATTTTCTTGATATCCTTAAGAGGAATGAAAGACCATTTTCCTTCCTGATTTTTGGAGTGATTACACATAGCTGATCTAACAACTGTTCAATAACAGACATTAATTCTCACTTACAGTCGCATTGAACCAATTTATACTAATTTGGCTTTTTCCCTTGAATACTTGGATTTAGCAGTAATGAAGCAAAGTAAAATGTGAAGGTTTCCAGAGACATTACAAGAGCTTTCAGTCAATGATTCACATTCTACATGGTACAAACCATCCCAGCAAAGGCCATGGGGCTTTTTTCCCTGCCTCGCCCTTGTCTGGGTGGTGTAGAGGTGGGACAGACTGAAAGTACCTGCCACAGGGCCCTCTGTGCACCCGAGTTGGTGGGCAAGCCATTCACGTGGCAAGACCCACTGCCAGGGTCCTCAGGTGCCTCCGTGTGGGTACCTTCCCAGGCAATGAAAGGAAATTGAGTAGGGAGGGCCTGACACACCCTTTTCTGTCCTGTTTCTATGGCAACACTTGGTGTGCACCAATCTCCGGTCCAGGATCTGCTCCGCTCTCAAAGGAAGATGAGGAATCACAGGCCATGTAAAGGGGTGGAGACCTGGAGTAACGAGTCTCCCGTCCCTCTTTCCTGACCTTGTTGGTTGGTCTTCCATTACGGAGGGCCTCAACACCAGGCCCGATCCTGTCCTTGCCTGATTGCCACACTCACATACTGGATAAGACCAAGGAGTGGGACCCTAGCTGGTCATTTCCCTCTCCCTACCCCAGAGGTGTGGAGGCCGGATGTAGTTACGGCCCATGTCCGGGTCAGCCTCCTCAGCACAGATGAGCATTTTAACCAGCGATCTCCAGTGCTGTATTCTCGGTAGGACATTACACGATGCCGACACTGACTGGGCCATCCGGGAAACATCAATCCCACTTTCATCACAAATTCCAATAATTACCTGCAGGTAAAGTGATCATTCAGATTGCTTATCCGTTCGTGGAGCAGGAGGGAGGGAGTGCTTTTGTCAATGGAGTTTATATAAAGATTTATAAACCAGGTGAGGGAATATTGGTACATGGGATCAATGTAAGCAAGATTAGAAATGACAAAGAACAGCACGCTGGAGTGAGTAGCTACCTGTAAAAGAACACAAAGAAAGTGAGATTACACCAGGTTTGTTCAACTCTACTGAGCAGATTCGAACAGTGGGGAGGACGTGTAGATCTGTAACAACATTTGACAGAATGTTCATTAAGTCGATGACTACAGTTTTGATGTGAGCTTTGTAAGATGCTTCGCTACTATTTAATTTAATAGGTTAGTTCATTAAATCGTCTAATCTCTTTCACATTAAAATAATTTGCAGCAATGGATGATCTGGACAGGAGATTGGATCAGGGGCTGAATCACCATGAGGTCACTGACTGACAGCAGAATAAGGACACGTTTAATCACAATTCATCAACAAAGTCAGTGATTTTAATCATTTTATTAATAGATCCCCGGTGGTCTCGCTCACCGGCAGTTGGGGGTGGGGATTGGGAGCAGTCTGGGGGGGTGGGGAAGTCTGGGGGGGTGGGGCAGGCGGGGGAGGAGTTGGGATATGTGGGCAGTCAAAGGGGGATGGGGCAGTCAGGGGGATGTAGGGCAGTCGGGAGGGGGTGGGCAGTCAGGGAGGGGGTGGGGCAGTCAGGGGGTGGCGCAGTCAGGGGGTAGGGCAGTCGGGAGGGGGTGGGGCAGTCAGGGGGTGGTGCAGTCAGGGGGTAGGGCAGTCGGGAGGGGGTGGGGCAGTCAGGGGGATGTAGGGCAGTCGGGAGGGGGTGGGGCAGTCGGGAGGGGGTGGGGCAGTCAGGGGGTGGGCAGTCAGGGAGGGGGTGGGGCAGGTGGGAGGGGGTGGGACAGTCAGGGGGTGGCGCAGTCAGGGGGTGGGGCAGTCGGGAGGGGGTGGGGCAGTCAGGGGGTGGGGCAGTCAGGGGATAGGGCAGTCGGGAGGGGGTGGGACAGTCAGGGGGTGGCGCAGTCAGGGGGTGGGCAGTCAGGAGGGGGTGGGGCAGTCAGGGGGATGGGGCAGTCAGGGGGATGTAGGGCAGTCGGGAGGGGGTGGGGCAGTCAGGGGGATGGGGCAGTCAGGGGGATGTAGGGCAGTCGGGAGGGGGTGGGGCAGTCGGGAGGGGGTGGGGCAGTCAGGGGGTGGGCAGTCAGGGAGGGGGTGGGGCAGGCGGGAGGGGGTGGGGCAGTCAGGGGGGTGTGGGGCAGTCGGGAGGGGGTGGGACAGTCGGGAGGGGTTGACAGTCGGGAGGGGGTGGGACAGTCGGGAGGGGCTGGGGCAGTGAGGGGGTGGGGCAGGCAGGGGGTGGGCAGTCAGGGGGATGTAGGGCAGTCGGGAGGGGGTGGGGCAGTTGGGAGGGGGTGGGGCAGTCGGGAGGGGGTGGGGCAGTCAGGGAGGTGTGGCAATATGGGGGTGGGGCAGTCAGGGGGTGGGGCAGTCGGGAGGGGGTGGGACAGTCGAGGGGGGTGGGACAGTCGAGGGGGGTGGGGCAGTCGGGAGGGGGTGGGACAGTCGAGGGGGGTGGGGCAGTCGGGAGGGGGTGGGACAGTCGAGGGGTAGGGGTGGAGCTGGCACAGGTTCAGAGATGTTTTTGGGATGGAGGACAGGAGCAGACTGCGATGGATGGGCCGAGAGAGGCAGTGTTGGTTTGTATAGTTTAGTTCTGCTACGAGTTTATTATAGATTACAAAGTTTGCTTTGATTTGATGTTTTTATACAAAAAGACATCATCACTGTGCATGTGTATAAATGTACGTAGCCTGGTAAATAAGGCTGGTGAGCTGCAGGCTCATGTTGCCACATGGGACTATGATATAGTGGGAATAACAGAGACCTGGCTCAAAGGAGGGGAGGATTGGGTACTTAATATTCCTGGCTACAGGGTATTCAGGAAAGATAGGGAAGGAAAGAAAGGAGGGGAGGGCAGTATTGATCAAAGAAACTATTATAGCATTGGAAAGGGATAATGTAGTTGAGGGGTCAAAGATAGAATCTATTTGGTTAGAATTAAGGAACAATAGAGGAGCTATTACACTACTGGGTGTATACCATAGGCCAGCAAATAGTGGGAAGGAGATAGAGGAGTAAATTTGCAGGCAAATTACAGAAAGATGCAAGAACTATAGAGTAGTGATAATGGGGGACTTCAATTATCCCAATATAGACTGGGACAGTAACAGTGTAAAGGGCAAAGAGGGGGAGGAATTCCTGAAATGTGCACAGGAGAACTTTTTGGAATAGTGTGTTTCCAGCAAAACGAGGAAGGAAGTGATGCCGGATCTAGTTCTGGGGAATGAAATGGGGCAGGTGCACGATGGGCCGATTGGCCTCTTCCTGTGCTGTACCTACCATGACACTATGAAGTGGAGCATGTTTCAGTGAGGGGAGCATTTGGGGAACAGTGATCATAATATCATTAGGCTTAGAATAGTTGTGGAAAAGGACAAGGAACAATCAAGCATAAAAATACTTAACTGGAGGAGGGCTAATTTCAGTGAGTTAAAAAGGGATCTGACCCAGGTGGAGTGGAATCAAAAATTGTTAGGGAAAACAGTAATTGAACAATGGGAGGCCTTCAAGGAGGAGATAGTTGGGGTACAGAGTAGACACATTCCCACAAGGGGGAAAAGAAAGGCATCCAAAGCTAGAGCTCCCTGGATGATTAAAATATAGAAATTAAAATGAAACAGAAAAAGGAGGCTTATGATAAATGTAAAGTTCATAATACAGTAGGGAACCAGACTAAATATAGAAAGTACAGAGACAGTCTATTCTAAAAAAGGGAATAAGAGGGACAAAGAGATTATGAGAATGGATTAGCGGCTAACATAAAAGGGAACACTAAAGTCTTTTATAAACATATAAATAGTAAAAGGATTGTCAAAGGAAGGGTGGGACCAATTAGGGACAAAAAGGAGATCTTCTTGTGGAGACAGAGGGCATGGCTGAGATACTAAATGAATACTTTGCATCTGTCTTCACTGGAGAAGAGGATGCTGCCATTGTAGCAGTAAAGGAGGAAGTAGTGATATTGGAGAGGATAAAAATAGATAAAGAGGGGGTACTTAAAAGATTGGCAGTACTCAAAGTAGAAAAGTCACCTGGTCCAGATGGGATGCATCCTCGGTTACTGAGGGAAGTAAGGGTGGAAATTGCGGAGTCTCTGGCCACAATCTTCCAATCCTCCTTAGATATGGGAGCAGTGCCGGAGGACTGGAGGATTGTAAATATTACACCCCTGTTCAAAAAAGTGGAGAGGGATAAACCCGGCAATTACAGGCCAGTCAGTCTAACGTCGGTGGTGGGGAAACTTTTACAGACAATAATCCGGGACAAAATTAATTGGCACTTGTAAAAGTCTGGGCTAATAAATGAAATTCAGCACGGATTTGTTAAAGGAAAACCCTGTTTGACTAACTTGATTGAATCATTGATGAAGTAACGGAGAGGGTTGATGAGGGTAGTGTGGTTGATGTTGTGTATATGGACTTTCAAAAGGCATTTGATAAAGTATCACATAATAGACTTGTTAGCAAAATTAAAGCCCATGGGATTAAAGGGACAGTGACAGCATGGATACAAAATTGGCTGGGGGACAGAAAGCAGAGAGTAGTGGTGAACGGTTGTTTTTCAGACTGGAGGGAAGTTTACAGTGGTGTTCCCCAGGGGTCGGTATTAGGATCTTTTTGATATATATTAATGACCTGGATTGTGGTATACAGGGCAAAATTTCAAAGTTTGCAGATGGCATTAAATTCAGAAATGTAGCAATCAGAGTGGAGGATATTAACAGATTTCAGGAGGACAGAGACAGACTGGTGAAATGGGCAGACACATGGCAGATGAAATTTAACACAAAGTGTGAAGTGATACATTTTGGTAGGAAGAATGAGGAGAGGCAATATAAACTAAATGGTACAATTTTAAAGGGGGTGCAGGAACAGAGAGACCTGGGGGTGTATGTACACAAATCTTTGAAGGTGGCAGGACAAGTTGAGAAGGCTGTTAAAAAAGCATATGGGATCCTGGGCTTTATTAATAGAGGCATAGAGTACAGAACCAAGGAAGTTATGCTGAACCTTTATAAAACACTGGTTAAGCCTCAGCTGGAGTATTGTGTCCAATTCTGGGCACCACACTTTAGGAAAGATGTCAAGGCCTTAGAGAGGGTGCAGAAGAGATTTACCAGAATGGTACCAGGGATGAGGGACTTCAGTTATGTGGAGAGACTGGAGAAGCTGGGATTGTTCTCCTTAGAGCAGAGAAGGTTAAGGGGAGATTTGATAAAGGTGTTCAAAATCATGAACAGTTTTAATAGAGTAAATAAGGAGAAACTGTTTCCAGTGGCAGAAGTGTCGGTAACCAGAGGACACAGATTTAAGGTGATGGAAAAGAGAGCCAGAGGCGACATGAGGAACATTTTTTTACACAGTGAGTTGCTATGATCTGGAATGCACTGCCTGAAAGGGCGGTGGAAGCAGATTAAATAGCAACTTTCAAAAAGGAATTGGATAAATACTTGAAGGGAAAACAATTACAAGGAAAGAGCAGGGGAATGGGCCTAATTGGATAGTTCTTTCAAAGAACCAGCACAGGCATGATGGGCCAAATGGTCTCTTTTTTTTTAATCATTCAAGTGATGTGGGTGTTGCTGGCAAGGCCAGCATTTATTGCCCATCCCTAATTGCCCTTGAGAAGGTGGTGGTGAGCTGCCTTCTTGAACCGCTGCAGTCCGTGTGGTGAAGGTTCTCCCACAGTGCTGTTAGGAAGGGAGTTCCAGGATTTTGACCCAGCGACGATGATGTGTGACTTGGAGGGGAACGTGCAGGTGGTGTTGTTCCCATGTACCTGCTGCCCTAGTCCTTCTAGGTGGTAGAAGTTGTGGGTTTGGGAGGTATTGTGCTGTACCACACTATGATATCTTCAAAATATTCACCCAAAATTATCAAAAATAAAAGTGCACTTAATTGAAGGTAAGCTTGTGACATGGTTGGTAATTAGTTCAGAGGCAGGAGACAGAGAGTCGGGATAAAGGGAACATTCTCTGATTAGCAGGATGTGACTAGCAGTTTTCCCCAGGGATCTGTACTGGGGCCTCAACTTCTCACTATTTATAATTGACTTGAATGAAGGAATGGAGAGTTGTATATCTAAGCTTGCAGATGAAGGGGGCAGTAGCAACATTGATACACAATTGGCTAAGGGACAGGAAACAGAGAGTAGTGGTGAACGGTTGTTTTTTGGACTGGAGGGAGGTGTATAGTCATAGAGTCATAGAGTCATACAGCACGGATAGAGGCCCTTCGGCCCATCGTGTCCGTGCCGGCCATCAAGCCCTGTCTACTCTAATCCCATATTCCAGCATTTGGTCCGTAGCCTTGTATGCTATGGCATTTCAAGTGCTCATCCAAATGCTTCTTGAATGTTGTGAGGGTTCCTGCCTCCACAACCCTTTCAGGCAGTGAGTTCCAGACTCCAACCACCCTCTGGGTGAAAAAGTTCTTTCTCAAATCCCCTCTAAACCTCCCGCCTTTTACCTTGAATCTATGTCCCCTTGTTATAGAACCCTCAACGAAGGGAAAAAGCTCCTTAGAATCCATCCTATCTGTGCCCCTCATAATTTTGTACACCTCAATCATGTCCCCCCTCAGCCTCCTCTGCTCCAAGGAAAACAAACCCAATCTTCCCAGTCTCTCTTCATAGCTGAAGCGCTCCAGCCCTGGTAACATCCTGGTGAATCTCCTCTGCACCCTCTCCAAAGCGATCACATCCTTCCTGTAGTGCGGCGACCAGAACTGCACACAGTACTCCAGCTGTGGCCTAACCAGTGTTTTATACAGCTCCATCATAACCTCCTTGCTCTTATATTCTATGCCTCGGCTAATAAAGGCAAGTATCCCATATGCCTTCTTTACCACCTTATCTACCTGTTCCGCCGCCTTCAGGGATCTGTGAACTTGCACACCAAGATCCCTCTGACCCTCTGTCTTGCCTAGGGTCCTCCCATTCATTGTGTATTCCCTTGCCTTGTTAGTCCCTCCAAAGTGCATCACCTCGCACTTTTCCGGGTTATATTCCATTTGCCACTGTTCCGCCCATCTGACCAACCCATCTATATCGTCCTGCAGACTGAGGCTATCCTCCTCGCTATTTACCACCCTACCAATTTTTGTATCATCAGCGAACTTACTGATCATACCTTTTACATTCATATCCAAGTCATTAATGTAGACCACAAACAGCAAGGGACCCAGCACCGATCCCTGTGGTACCCCACTGGCCACAGGCTTCCAGTCACAAAAACAACCTTCGACCATCACCCTCTGCCTTCTGCCACTAAGCCAGTTTTGTATCCAAAGTGCCAAGGCACCCTGGATTCCATGGGCTCGTACATTCTTGACCAGTCTCCTGTGGGGGACTTTATCGAAGGCCTTACTGAAATCCATGTATACCACATCCACTGCGTTACCCTCATCCACACGCCTAGTCACCCCCTCAAAAAATTCAATCAAATTAGTCAGTGGTGTTCCCAGGGGTCGGTGCTGGGACCACTGCTTTTTTTGATATATATTAATGACTTGGACTTGGGAGAACAGGGCACAATTTCAAAATTTGCAGATGACACAAAATTTGGAAGGGTAGTGATAGACTTCAAGAGGATATAGACAGGCTGGTGGCAGGGGCGGACACATGGCAGATGAAATTTAACGCAGAAAAATGCAAAATAATACATTTCGGTAGGAAGCTCGAGGAGAGGCAATATAAACTCGAGGGCACAACTCTAAAAGGGGTACAGGAACAGAGAGATCTGGGGGTATATGTGCACAAATAGTTGAAGATGGCAGAGCAGGTTGAGAAAGCAGTTAAAAAAGTATACGGGATTCTGGGCTTTATAAATAGAGGCATAGAGTACAAAAGCAAGGAAGTTATGATGAACCTTTATAAAACACTGGTTCGGCCACAACTGGAGTATTGTGTCCAGTTCTGGGCACTGCACTTCAGGAAAGATGTGAAGGCCTTAGAGAGGGTGCAGAAGAGATTTACTGGAATGATTCCAGGGATGAGGGACTTTAGTTACGTGGATAGACTGGAGAAGCTGGGGTTGTTCTCCTTGGAACAGAGAACGTTGAGAGGAGATTTGATAGAAGAATTTAAAATCATGAAGGGTCTAGACAGAGTAGATGGAGAGAAACTGTTCCCATTGGCAGAAGGGTCAAGAACCAGAGGACATAGATAGTATGTGGATGGCCCGACTAGAGAGGGGGCAAAACTTGACCTCCTCTTGGGAAATAAGGAAGGGCAGGTGACAGAAGTGTTAGTGAGGGATCACTTTGGGACCAGTGATCATAATTCCATTAGTTTTAAGATAGCTATGGAGAAGGATAGGTCTGGCCCAAAAGTTAAAATTCTAAATTGGGGAAAGGCCAATTTTGATGGTATTAGACAGGAACTTTCAGAAGTTGATTGGGAGAGTCTGTTGGCAGGCAAAGGGACGTCTGGTAAGTGGGAGTCCTTCAAAAATGTGTTAACCAGGGTTCAGGGTAAGCACATTCCTTATAAAGTAAAGGGCAAGGCTGGTAGAAGTAGGGAACCTTGGATGACTCGGGAGATTGAGGCCCTAGTCAGAAAGAAGAAGGAGGCATATGACATGCATAGGCAGCTGGGATCAAGTGGATCCCTTGAAGAGTATAGAGATTGCCGGAGTAGAGTTAAGAGAGAAATCAGGAGGGCAAAAAGGGGATATGAGATTGCTTTGGCAGATAAGGCAAAGGTGAATCCAAAGAGCTTCTACAAATACATAAAGGGCAAAAGAGTAACTAGGGAGAAAGTAGGGCCTCTGAAGGATCAACAAGGTCATCTATGTGCGGAACCACAAGAGATGGGTGAGATCCTAAATGAATATTTCGCATCGGTATTTACGGTTGAGAAAGGCATGGATGTTAGGGAACTTGGGGAAATAAATAGTGATGTCTTGAGGAGTGTACATATTACAGAGAGAGAGGTGCTGGAAGTCTTAACGCGCATCAAGGTAGATAAATCTCCGGGACCTGATGAAATGTATCCCAGGACGTTATGGGAGGTTAGGGAGGAAATTGCGGGTCCCCTAGCAGAGATATTTGAATCATCGACAGCTACAGGTGAGGTGCCTGAAGATTGGAGGGTTGCAAATGTTGTGCCTTTGTTTAAGAAGGGCGGCAGGGAAAAGCCTGGGAACTACAGACCGGTGAGCCTGACATCTGTAGTGGGTAAGTTGTTAGAGGGTATTCTGAGAGACAGGATCTACAGGCATTTGGAGAGGCAGGGACTGATTAGGAACAGTCAGCATGGTTTTGTGAGAGGAAAATCATGTCTCTCGAATTTGATTGAGTTTTTTGAAGGGGTAACCAAGAAGATAGATGAGGGCTGTGCAGTAGACGTAGTCTACATGGACTTTAGCAAAGCCTTTGACAAGGTACCGCATGGTAGGTTGTTACATAAGGTTAAATCTCACGGGATCCAAGGCGAGGTAGCCAATTGGATACAACATTGGCTTGACGACAGAAGACAGAGGGTGGGTGTAGAGGGTTGTTTTTCAAATTGGAGGCCTGTGACCAGCGGTGTGCCTCAGGGATCGGTGCTGGGTCCGCTGTTATTTGTTATTTATATTAATGATTTGGATGAGAATTTAGGAGGCATGGTTAGTAAGTTTGCAGATGACACCAAGATTGGTGGCATTGTGGACAGTGAAGAAGGTTATCTAGGATTGCAACGGGATCTTGATAAATTGGGCCAGTGGGCCGATGAATGGCAGATGGAGTTTAATTTAGATAAATGTGAGGTGATGCATTTTGGGAGATCGAATCGGGCCAGGACCTACTCCGTTAATGGTAGGGCGTTGGGGAGAGTTATAGAACAAAGAGATCTAGGAGTACAGGTTCATAGCTCCTTGAAAGTGGAGTCACAGGTGGATAGGGTGGTGAAGAAGGCATTCAGCATGCTTGGTTTCATTGGTCAGAACATTGAATACAGGAGTTGGGATGTCTTGTTGAAGTTGTACAAGACATTAGTTAGGCCACACTTGGAATACTGTGTACAGTTCTGGTCACCCTATTATAGAAAGGATATTATTAAACTAGAAAGAGTGCAGAAAATATTTACTAGGATGCTGCCGGGACTTGATGGTTTGACTTATAGGGAGAGGTTAGATAGACTGGGACATTTTTCCCTGGAGAGTAGGAGGTTGAGGGGTGATCTTATACAAGTCTATAAAATAATGAGGGGCATAGATAAGGTAGATAGTCAAAATCTTTTCCCAAAGGTAGGGGAGTCTATAACGAGGGGACATAGATTTAAGGTGAGAGGGGAGAGATACAAAAGGGTCCAGAGGGGCAATTTTTTCACTCAAAGGGTGGTGAGTGTCTGGAACGAGCTGCCAGAGGCAGTAGTAGAGGCGGGTACAATTTTGTCTTTTAAAAAGCATTTGGACAGTTACATGGGTAAGATGGGTATAGAGGGATATGGGCCAAGTGCAGGCAATTGGGACTAGCTTAGTGGTATAAACTGGGCGACATGGACATGTTGGGCCAAAGGGCCTGTTTCCATGTTGTAAACTTCTATGATTCTATGATTCTATTTAAGGTGATTGGCAAAAGAACTAAAGGTGACATGAGGAAAAACTTTTTACACAGCGAGTGGTTATGATCTGGAATGCACTGCCCGAGGGGGTGGTGGAGGCAGATTCAATCATGGCCTTCAAAAGGGAACTGGATAAGTACTTGAAAAGGAAAAAATTTGCAGGGCTACGGGGATAGGACGGGGGAGTGGGACTAGCTGGATTGCTCTTGCATAGAGCCGGCACGGACTCGATGGGCTGAATGGCCTCCTTCCGTGCTGTAACCTTTCTATGATTCTATGAACCCATGACACTAAGTTAGGAGGCACAGTTGATGGGAGCAGGAAGTTACCGTGCCAATGCTCAAAGTGAGTTGATGAGGAGGGTGTTTTACAATAATAGGAGCATTGTCAACAAATTGTGATGGGCAAGTTTTACAGGAAATAAGTGTAACATCTGCAGGAAGTGCGAGCTATACACAAGACTTTTAATATATTATATCGATACATAGCATAAATAATTATTTGGTTTCTTTCATTCTTAGTGGCTTGACTTGTGTTCGAGTGATCGGCCAGATTTTAATTAGGAATTGATGCATGAAACAAAACAATGAAAAACTGCAGGAAAATTCCAGCTGGTCTCCGTGTAGATAGTGAAGGTCGAGGACACAGTATATTCAGTCAGGGCCTAAAGTTTGATTTGTGTGATGGGCTATCTATTATTGATTCCTTTATAACTCAAAGATTTGTGGCCAATGGAGTTTCTAGTAATAGTGAAATAAACACTTAATTAAAAATTTATAGTTGATTAAAAATTTCATGTTCAGAAAGCACCGAACTCTTATACATTAGTATGAACTTTTACCAAGTGACTTGCAGTGATGTTCTGAAACGTAATTATCGTATAACTGGGCCAAGGATTGTCTTAGCATTAAACAGATTCATTTATATATAAAAATGCCCTCAGCAACACGTAAATTTACTTTTTCAACAATATCCAGAAGTATCCAACAACTGCCTGATTGAAAGCTAAACCTTCCACTGTCAGTCATCGGACTGTCTCATTCTCTGGATATTCTGGAATTGAAAAATCAAACCTCGACTCACAGGCCTGTACCCGTCCCTGGTTTCATCAATTTGCATCTCGGTCTTAGTTGTAATCTCTTGTTTCTCTCGGATCTCCTGTGAGAGCTGCTTGCTGGAGGAGAGAATGTGAATGGCCCGTTCATCCTCCAGGATGTTTCCTTGTGACATCGACAGCACCTCCAAGATCTGATCTTCCGTTTCTTTCAAAAGTTTTCTGAGTAGAAAAATGTATTGAAATTACAATCGCTAATCAGTGTCACCTTGTGCTGATATGGGGGGTTTAAAGATTTCGGTGAAACCTTGTCTATAGCCTATGGTATCAGACTACCAGACCAGGGGCCCTGAGTTCACACTCCTACCATGGCAAACTGTGACAGTGAAATCTGGTCAGTTGTGGGTTGGTATCAGAAAAATTACCATTTTCCGATTGCCATAAAAACCCAACTGGGTCACTGACGCCCCTCCCACCTCTACCCGTTCTGGCCTACATATGACTCCAACCCCACCCTATGGAGTAGACTTTCACTCTCGGCGGTGGTGGAGAGCGGGTGGAAGTGGATCGGCTGCCTGTTACACAAACCGCTTGATTTTCCTTTCCAACAACTTTCCAACGGACAGGAGAATTGGGCGGGTGTATAACAGGCGGGCATATGACAGGCGGGTATTTAACGGGCGGGTATTTAACGGGTGGGTGTATAACGGACGGGTGTATAACGGACGGGTATTTAATGGGCGGGTGTATAACGGACGGGTGTATAACGGGTGGGTATTTAATGGGTGGGTGTATAACGGACGGGTGTATAACGGGTGGGTATTTAATGGGCGGGTGTATAATGGGCGGGTGTATAATGGGTGGGTATTTAATGGGTGGGTGTATAACGGACGGGTGTATAACGGGTGGGTATTTAACGGGCGGGTGTATAACGGACGGGTGTATAACGGACGGGTATTTAATGGGCGGGTGTATAACGGACGGGTGTATAACGGGTGGGTATTTAATGGGTGGGTGTATAACGGACGGGTGTATAACGGGTGGGTATTTAATGGGCGGGTGTATAATGGGCGGGTGTATAATGGGCGGGCATATGACAGGCGGGTATTTAACGGGCGGGCGTATAATGGGCGGGTGTAGAACGGGCAGGTGTCACCCACGTCTCAAGAACAAATAAAAACAATGCAAAGTCATTCATCGTTTGTAAACTTTTCATAGGGACACAGGAATGGGAGGAGGCCATTCAGCCCCTCGAGCCTGTTCTACCATTCAATTAGATCATGGCTGATCTGTATCCTAACTCCATTTACCCACCTTTGTTCCATATCCCTTGATACCCTTACCCAACAAAAATCTATTGATATCAGTCTTGAAAGCTCCAACTGAACCAACATCCACAGCCTTATGAGTTCCAGATTTCCACTACCCTTTGTGTGAAATAGTGCTTCCTGATTTCACTCCTAAACGGCCTAGCTCTAATTTTAAGATTATGTCCCCTTGTTCTGGATTCCCCCACCAGAGGAAAATAGTTTCTCCGTATCTGCCCTATAGAATCCCTTTATCATTTCATACACCTCAATTTGATCATCCTCATTCTTCTAAACTCAAGGGAATACAAGCCGTGTTTATGCAACCAGTCCTCATAATTTAACCCTTTTAGCCCCGGTATCATTCTGTGAATCTGCGCTGCACCCCCTCCAAGGCCAATCTATCCTTCCTGAGGTGCGGTGCCCAGAACTGAAGGCAGTCTCCAGATGGGGTCTAACCAGAGCTCTGTACAACTGGAACATAACTTCCCCACTTCTGTATTCCAATCCCCTTGTTACTCATTGCTAAATCTAGTGTGGGCTTTTCCTTGTTAGTTCTAAAACATATAGAAAACTGTCCTGAATACATTCTAGAAATTCATTGCCTTTACTGTTGATCCAGTTTTAGTAGCTTTCAGTCTAGTCAAAATCAGCCTTATTTTCTGGATGAAAAAGTGCCAAAGTAGTGATTGATTTCTTAATCTGATTATGTGCTGATTCCTTTCCCATCAACTCATGATCTGAAGCTGCCGATCAGAGGACCGTGCTTTAACTGGTACCTGTTTTGTGCCCTTTCCAGATAAAGAACTTTCTTTTTTTCTTCCAGTTCTGGTTTTTCCTTGGCTGTGACAATACTCAGCAGCTGGTCCTCCAGCCCGATTGATGTGATCATGAAGTTAAGGAGAGTGACCTGAAAAATCAAAGATGTTACTTTGAGGCTGCTTCTTGGTTATACCAGACGTCATTGCTTAACTTTCAACAGAAAATACTGAAAACAAGATAACTGGTAATATTCTGTTTCAGAGATGTTCTTCAAAATTATAATATAAGAAAACATTTCCATTATTTAAAGAAATCACACCAACATATCCTTTCAAAAATTGAACAATTGAGAAGCTTTTACTTTATTTTAACAGCCCTTCCCTTGTATGATTTAGTATGGATACAGGACCAGAGAAATCTCCCCAATACTGGATACGGGACATGGGAAATCTCCCCAATACTGGATACAGGACCAGGGAAATCTCCACAATACTGGATACAGGACCAGGGAAATCTCCCCAATACTGGGTACAGGACCAGGGAAATCTCCACAATACTGGGTACAGGACCAGGGAAATCTCCCCAATACTGGATACGGGACCAGGGAAATCTCCCCAATACTGGGTACAGGACCAGGGAAATCTTCCCAATACTGGATACGGGACCAGGGAAATCTCCCCAATACTGGGTACAGGATCAGGGAAATCTCCACAATACTGGGTACAGGACCAGGGAAATCTCCACAATAATGGGTACAGGACCAGGGAAATCTCCCCAATACTGGATACAGGACCAGGGAAATCTCCCCAATACTGGATACAGGACCAGGGAAATCTCCCCAATACTGGATACGGGACCAGGGAAATCTCCACAATGCTGGATACGGGACCAGGGAAATCTCCACAATACTGGATACAGGATCAGGGAAATCTCCCCAATACTGGGTATAGGATCAGGGAAATCTCCCCAATACTGGGTACAGGATCAGGGAAATCTCCACAATACTGGATACAGGATCAGGGAAATCTCCCCAATACTGGATACAGGATCAGGGAAATCTCCCCAATACTGGGTATAGGATCAGGGAAATCTCCCCAATACTGGGTACAGGACCAGGGAAATCTCCACAATACTGGATACAGGATCAGGGAAATCTCCACAATACTGGGTACAGGATCAGGGAAATCTCCCCAATACTGGATACGGGACCAGGGAAATCTCCACAATACTGGATACAGGATCAGGGAAATCTCCCCAATACTGGGTACAGGATCAGGGAAATCTCCCCAATACTGGATACAGGATCAGGAAAATCTCCCCAATACTGGATAGAGGAACAGGGAAATCTCCCCAATGCTGGATACAGGACCAGGGAAATCTCCCCAATACTGGATACAGGATCAGGGAAATCTCCCCAATACTGGGTATAGGATCAGGGAAATCTCCCCAATACTGGGTACAGGATAAGGGAAATCTCCCCAATACTGGATACGGGACCAGGGAAATCTCCACAATACTGGGTACAGGATCAGGGAAATCTCCCCAATACTGGGTACAGGACCAGGGAAATCTCCACAATACTGGGTACAGGACCAGGGAAATCTCCACAATACTGGGTACAGGATCAGGGAAATCTCCCCAATACTGGGTACAGGACCAGGGAAATCTCCCCAATACTGGGTACAGGACCAGGGAAATCTCCACAATACTGGGTACAGGACCAGGGAAATCTTCCCAATACTGGGCACAGGATGAGGGAAATCTCCCCAATACTGGATACGGGACCAGAGAAATCTCCCCAATACTGGGTACAGGACCAGGGAAATCTCCCCAATACTGGGTACAGGACCAGGGAAATCTCCACAATACTGGATACGGGACCAGGGAAATCTCCCCAATACTGGGTACAGGACCAGGGAAACCTCCCCAATACTGGATACAGGACGAGAGAAAACTCCTCAATACTGGATACAGGATCAGGGAAATCTCCCCAATACTGGATACAGGATCAGGGAAATCTCCCCAATACTGGGTACAGGACCAGGGAAATCTCCCCAATACTGGGTACAGGACCAGGGAAATCTCCACAATACTGGGTACAGGATCAGGGAAATCTCCCCAATACTGGGTATAGGATCAGGGAAATCTCCCCAATACTGGGTACAGGATCAGGGAAATCTCCCCAATACTGGGTACGGGATCAGGGAAATCTCCACAATACTGAGTACAGGATCAGGGAAATCTCCCCAATACTGGATACAGGACCAGGGAAATCTCCCCAATACTGGATACAGGATCAGGGAAATCTCCACAATACTGGATACAGGATCAGGGAAATCTCCCCAATACTGGATACAGGACCAGGGAAATCTCCCCAATACTGGATACAGGACCAGGGAAATCTCCACAATACTGGGTACGGGACCAGGGAAATCTCCCCAAAACTGGATACAGGACCAGGGAAATCTCCCCAATACTGGGTACAGGACCAGGGAAATCTCCCCAATACTGGGTACAGGATCAGGGAAATCTCCACAATACTGGGTACAGGACCAGGGAAATCTCCACAATACTTGATACAGGACCAGGGAAATCTCCCCAATACTGGATACGGGACCAGGGAAATCTCCACAATACTGGGTACAGGACCAGGGAAATCTTCCCAATACTGGGTACAGGACCAGGGAAATCTCCCCAATACTGGGTACAGGATCAGGGAAATCTCCCCAATACTGGATACAGGACCAGGGAAATCTCCCCAATACTGGATACAGGATCAGGGAAATCTCCACAATACTGGATACAGGATCAGGGAAATCTCCCCAATACTGGGTACAGGATCAGGGAAATCTCCCCAATACTGGATACAGGACCAGGGAAATCTCCACAATACTGGATACAGGATCAAAGAACATAAGAACATTAGAACAGGATCATAAGAACATAAGAACAGTACCCAGGATCAGGGAAATCTCCCCAATACTGGGTACAGGATCAGGGAAATCTTCCCAATACTGGGCACAGGATCAGGGAAATCTCCCCAATACTGGATACGGGACCAGGGAAATCTCCCCAATACTGGGTACAGGACCAGGGAAATCTCCCCAATACTGGGTACAGGACCAGGGAAATCTCCACAATACTGGATACGGGACCAGGGAAATCTCCCCAATACTGGGTACAGGACCAGGGAAACCTCCCCAAAACTGGATACAGGACGAGAGAAAACTCCTCAATACTGGATACGGGACCAGGGAAATCTCCCCAATACTGGGTACAGGACCAGGGAAACCTCCCCAATACTGGATACAGGACGAGAGAAAACTCCTCAATACTGGATACAGGATCCGGGAAATCTCCCCAATACTGGATACAGGATCAGGGAAATCTCCCCAATACTGGGTACAGGACCAGGGAAATCTCCCCAATACTGGGTACAGGACCAGGGAAATCTCCACAATACTGGGTACAGGATCAGGGAAATCTCCCCAATACTGGGTATAGGATCAGGGAAATCTCCCCAATACTGGGTACAGGATCAGGGAAATCTCCCCAATACTGGGTACGGGATCAGGGAAATCTCCACAATACTGGGTACAGGATCAGGGAAATATCCCCAATACTGGATACAGGATCAGGGAAATCTCCCCAATACTGGATACAGGATCAGGGAAATCTCCACAATACTGGATACAGGATCAGGGAAATCTCCTCAATACTGGATACAGGACCAGGGAAATCTCCCCAATACTGGATACAGGACCAGGGAAATCTCCACAATACTGGGTACGGGACCAGGGAAATCTCCCCAAAACTGGATACAGGACCAGGGAAATCTCCCCAATACTGGGTACAGGACCAGGGAAATCTCCCCAATACTGGGTACAGGATCAGGGAAATCTCCACAATACTGGGTACAGGACCAGGGAAATCTCCACAATACTGGATACAGGACCAGGGAAATCTCCCCAATACTGGATACGGGACCAGGGAAATCTCCACAATACTGGGTACAGGACCAGGGAAATCTTCCCAATACTGGGTACAGGACCAGGGAAATCTCCCCAATACTGGGTACAGGATCAGGGAAATCTCCCCAATACTGGATACAGGACCAGGGAAATCTCCCCAATGCTGGATACAGGATCAGGGAAATCTCCCCAATACTGGGTACAGGATCAGGGAAATCTTCCCAATACTGGGTACAGGACCAGGGAAATCTTCCCAATACTGGATACAGGACCAGGGAAATCTCCCCAATACTGGATACAGGATCAGGGAAATCTCCCCAAAACTGGGTACAGGACCAGGGAAATCTCCCCAATACTGGGTACAGGACCAGGGAAATCGCCACAATACTCGGTACAGGATCAGGGAAATCTCCCCAATACTGGATACAGGACCAGGGAAATCTCCCCAATACTGGGTACAGGACCAGGGAAATCTCCCCAATACTGGGTACAGGATCAGGGAAATCTCCCCAATACTGGGTACAGGACCAGGGAAATCTCCACAATACTGGGTACAGGATCAGGGAAATCTCCCCAATACTGGATACAGGACCAGGGAAATCTCCCCAACACTGGGTACAGGATCAGGGAAATCTCCACAATACTGGGTACAGGACCAGGGAAATCTCCACAATACTGGGTACAGGACCAGGGAAATCTCCCCAATACTGGATACAGGACCAGGGAAATCTCCCCAATTCTGGATACAGGACCAGGGAAATCTCCCCAATACTGGATACAGGACCAGGGAAATCACCCCAATACTGGGTACAGGACCAGAGAAATCTCCCCAACACTGGATACGGGACCAGGGAAATCTCCACAATGCTGGATACGGGACCAGGGAAATCTCCACAATACTGGATACAGGATCAGGGAAATCTCCCCAATACTGGGTGTAGGATCAGGGAAATCTCCCCAATACTGGGTACAGGATCAGGGAAATCTCCCCAATACTGGATACAGGATCAGGGAAATCTCCCCAATACTGGATACAGGATCACGGAAATCTCCCCAATACTGGGTATAGGATCAGGGAAATCTCCCCAATACTGGGTACAGGACCAGGGAAATCTCCACAATACTGGATACAGGATCAGGGAAATCTCCACAATACTGGGTACAGGATCAGGGAAATCTCCCCAATACTGGATACGGGACCAGGGAAATCTCCACAATACTGGATACAGGATCAGGGAAATCTCACCAATACTGGGTACAGGATCAGGGAAATCTCCCCAATACTGGATACAGGATCAGGGAAATCCCCCCAATACTGGATAGAGGATCAGGGAAATCTCCCCAATACTGGATACAGGACCAGGGAAATCTCCCCAATACTGGATACAAGATCAGGGAAATCTCCCCAATACTGGGTATAGGATCAGGGAAATCTCCCCAATACTGGGTACAGGATCAGTGAAATCTCCCCAATACTGGATACGGGACCAGGGAAATCTCCACAATACTGGGTACAGGATCAGGGAAATCTCCCCAATACTGGGTACAGGACCAGGGAAATCTCCACAATACTGGGTACAGGACCAGGGAAATCTCCACAATACTGGGTACAGGACCAGGGAAATCTCCCCAATACTGGATACAGGACCAGGGAAATCTCCCCAATTCTGGATACAGGACCAGGGAAATCTCCCCAATACTGGATACAGGACCAGGGAAATCACCCCAACACTGGGTACAGGACCAGAGAAATCTCCCCAATACTGGATACAGGACCAGGGAAATCTCCACAATGCTGGATACGGGACCAGGGAAATCTCCACAATACTGGATACAGGATCAGGGAAATCTCCCCAATACTGGGTACAGGATCAGGGAAATCTCCCCAATACTGGGTACAGGATCAGGGAAATCTCCCCAATACTGGATACAGGATCAGGGAAATCTCCCCAATACTGGATACAGGATCAGGGAAATCTCCCCAATACTGGATACAGGATCAGGGAAATCTCCCCAATACTGGGTATAGGATCAGGGAAATCTCCCCAATACTGGGTACAGGACCAGGGAAATCTCCACAATACTGGATACAGGATCAGGGAAATCTCCACAATACTGGGTAGAGGATCAGGGAAATCTCCCCAATACTGGATACGGGACCAGGGAAATCTCCACAATACTGGATACAGGATCAGGGAAATCTCCCCAATACTGGGTACAGGATCAGGGAAATCTCCCCAATACTGGATACAGGATCAGGGAAATCTCCCCAATACTGGATAGAGGATCAGAGAAATCTCCCCAATACTGGATACAGGACCAGGGAAATCTCCCCAATACTGGATACAGGATCAGGGAAATCTCCCCAATACTGGGTATAGGATCAGGGAAATCTCCCCAATACTGGGTACAGGATCAGGGAAATCTCCACAATACTGGATACGGGACCAGGGAAATCTCCACAATACTGGGTACAGGATGAGGGAAATCTCCCCAATACTGGGTACAGGACCAGGGAAATCTCCACAATACTGGGTACAGGATCAAAGAACATTAGAACAGGATCATAAGAACATAAGAACAGTACCCAGGATCAGGGAAATCTCCCCAATACTGGGTACAGGATCAGGGAAATCTTCCCAATACTGGGTACGGGACCAGGGAAATCTTCCCAATACTGGATACAGGACCAGGGAAATCTCCCCAATACTGGATACAGGATCAGGGAAATCTCCCCAATACTGGGTACAGGATCAGGGAAATCTTCCCAATACTGGGTACAGGACCAGGGAAATCTTCCCAATACTGGATACAGGACCAGGGAAATCTCCCCAATACTGGATACAGGATCAGGGAAATCTCCCCAAAACTGGGTACAGGACCAGGGAAATCTCCCCAATACTGGGTACAGGACCAGGGAAATCGCCACAATACTGGGTACAGGATCAGGGAAATCTCCCCAATACTGGATACAGGACCAGGGAAATCTCCCCAAGACTGGGTACAGGACCAGGGAAATCTCCCCAATACTGGGTACAGGATCAGGGAAATCTCCCCAATACTGGGTACAGGACCAGGGAAATCTCCACAATACTGGGTACAGGATCAGGGAAATCTCCCCAATACTGGATACAGGACCAGGGAAATCTCCCCAATACTGGGTACAGGATCAGGGAAATCTCCACAATACTGGGTACAGGACCAGGGAAATCTCCACAATACTGGGTACAGGACCAGGGAAATCTCCCCAATACTGGATACAGGACCAGGGAAATCTCCCCAATTCTGGATACAGGACCAGGGAAATCTCCCCAATACTGGATACAGGACCAGGGAAATCACCCCAATACTGGGTACAGGACCAGAGAAATCTCCCCAACACTGGATACGGGACCAGGGAAATCTCCACAATGCTGGATACGGGACCAGGGAAATCTCCACAATACTGGATACAGGATCAGGGAAATCTCCCCAATACTGGGTGTAGGATCAGGGAAATCTCCCCAATACTGGGTACAGGATCAGGGAAATCTCCCCAATACTGGATACCGGATCAGGGAAATCTCCCCAATACTGGATACAGGATCAGGGAAATCTCCCCAATACTGGGTATAGGATCAGGTAAATCTCCCCAATACTGGGTACAGGACCAGGGAAATCTCCACAATACTGGATACAGGATCAGGGAAATCTCCACAATACTGGGTACAGGATCAGGGAAATCTCCCCAATACTGGATACGGGACCAAGCAAATCTCCACAATACTGGATACAGGATCAGGGAAATCTCACCAATACTGGGTACAGGACCAGGGAAATCTCCACAATACTGGGGACAGGACCAGGGAAATCTCCACAATACTGGGTACAGGATCAGGGAAATCTCCCCAATACTGGGTACAGGACCAGGGAAATCTCCCCAATACTGGGTACAGGACCAGGGAAATCTCCACAATACTGGGTACAGGACCAGGGAAATCTTCCCAATACTGGGCACAGGATCAGGGAAATCTCCCCAATACTGGATACGGGATCAGGGAAATCTCCCCAATACTGAGTACAGGACCAGGGAAATCTCCCCAATACTGGGTACAGGACCAGGGAAATCTCCACAATACTGGATACAGGACCAGGGAAATCTCCCCAATACTGGATACGGGACCAGGGAAATCTCCACAATACTGGGTACAGGACCAGGGAAATCTTCCCAATACTGGGTACAGGACCAGGGAAATCTCCCCAATACTGGGTACAGGATCAGGGAAATCTCCCCAATACTGGATACAGGACCAGGGAAATCTCCCCAATGCTGGATACAGGATCAGGGAAATCTCCCCAATACTGGGTACAGGATCAGGGAAATCTTCCCAATACTGGGTACAGGACCAGGGAAATCTTCCCAATACTGGATACAGGACCAGGGAAATCTCCCCAATACTGGATACAGGATCAGGGAAATCTCCCCAAAACTGGGTACAGGACCAGGGAAATCTCCCCAATACTGGGTACAGGACCAGGGAAATCGCCACAATACTCGGTACAGGATCAGGGAAATCTCCCCAATACTGGATACAGGACCAGGGAAATCTCCCCAATACTGGGTACAGGACCAGGGAAATCTCCCCAATACTGGGTACAGGATCAGGGAAATCTCCCCAATACTGGGTACAGGACCAGGGAAATCTCCACAATACTGGGTACAGGATCAGGGAAATCTCCCCAATACTGGATACAGGACCAGGGAAATCTCCCCAACACTGGGTACAGGATCAGGGAAATCTCCACAATACTGGGTACAGGACCAGGGAAATCTCCACAATACTGGGTACAGGACCAGGGAAATCTCCCCAATACTGGATACAGGACCAGGGAAATCTCCCCAATTCTGGATACAGGACCAGGGAAATCTCCCCAATACTGGATACAGGACCAGGGAAATCACCCCAATACTGGGTACAGGACCAGAGAAATCTCCCCAACACTGGATACGGGACCAGGGAAATCTCCACAATGCTGGATACGGGACCAGGGAAATCTCCACAATACTGGATACAGGATCAGGGAAATCTCCCCAATACTGGGTGTAGGATCAGGGAAATCTCCCCAATACTGGGTACAGGATCAGGGAAATCTCCCCAATACTGGATACAGGATCAGGGAAATCTCCCCAATACTGGATACAGGATCACGGAAATCTCCCCAATACTGGGTATAGGATCAGGGAAATCTCCCCAATACTGGGTACAGGACCAGGGAAATCTCCACAATACTGGATACAGGATCAGGGAAATCTCCACAATACTGGGTACAGGATCAGGGAAATCTCCCCAATACTGGATACGGGACCAGGGAAATCTCCACAATACTGGATACAGGATCAGGGAAATCTCACCAATACTGGGTACAGGATCAGGGAAATCTCCCCAATACTGGATACAGGATCAGGGAAATCTCCCCAATACTGGATAGAGGATCAGGGAAATCTCCCCAATACTGGATACAGGACCAGGGAAATCTCCCCAATACTGGATACAAGATCAGGGAAATCTCCCCAATACTGGGTATAGGATCAGGGAAATCTCCCCAATACTGGGTACAGGATCAGTGAAATCTCCCCAATACTGGATACGGGACCAGGGAAATCTCCACAATACTGGGTACAGGATCAGGGAAATCTCCCCAATACTGGGTACAGGACCAGGGAAATCTCCACAATACTGGGTACAGGACCAGGGAAATCTCCACAATACTGGGTACAGGACCAGGGAAATCTCCCCAATACTGGATACAGGACCAGGGAAATCTCCCCAATTCTGGATACAGGACCAGGGAAATCTCCCCAATACTGGATACAGGACCAGGGAAATCACCCCAATACTGGGTACAGGACCAGAGAAATCTCCCCAATACTGGATACAGGACCAGGGAAATCTCCACAATGCTGGATACGGGACCAGGGAAATCTCCACAATACTGGATACAGGATCAGGGAAATCTCCCCAATACTGGGTACAGGATCAGGGAAATCTCCCCAATACTGGGTACAGGATCAGGGAAATCTCCCCAATACTGGATACAGGATCAGGGAAATCTCCCCAATACTGGATACAGGATCAGGGAAATCTCCCCAATACTGGATACAGGATCAGGGAAATCTCCACAATACTGGGTATAGGATCAGGGAAATCTCCCCAATACTGGGTACAGGACCAGGGAAATCTCCACAATACTGGATACAGGATCAGGGAAATCTCCACAATACTGGGTAGAGGATCAGGGAAATCTCCCCAATACTGGATACGGGACCAGGGAAATCTCCACAATACTGGATACAGGATCAGGGAAATCTCCCCAATACTGGGTACAGGATCAGGGAAATCTCCCCAATACTGGATACAGGATCAGGGAAATCTCCCCAATACTGGATAGAGGATCAGAGAAATCTCCCCAATACTGGATACAGGACCAGGGAAATCTCCCCAATACTGGATACAGGATCAGGGAAATCTCCCCAATACTGGGTATAGGATCAGGGAAATCTCCCCAATACTGGGTACAGGATCAGGGAAATCTCCACAATACTGGATACGGGACCAGGGAAATCTCCACAATACTGGGTACAGGATGAGGGAAATCTCCCCAATACTGGGTACAGGACCAGGGAAATCTCCACAATACTGGGTACAGGATCAAAGAACATTAGAACAGGATCATAAGAACATAAGAACAGTACCCAGGATCAGGGAAATCTCCCCAATACTGGGTACAGGATCAGGGAAATCTTCCCAATACTGGGTACGGGACCAGGGAAATCTTCCCAATACTGGATACAGGACCAGGGAAATCTCCCCAATACTGGATACAGGATCAGGGAAATCTCCCCAATACTGGGTACAGGATCAGGGAAATCTTCCCAATACTGGGTACAGGACCAGGGAAATCTTCCCAATACTGGATACAGGACCAGGGAAATCTCCCCAATACTGGATACAGGATCAGGGAAATCTCCCCAAAACTGGGTACAGGACCAGGGAAATCTCCCCAATACTGGGTACAGGACCAGGGAAATCGCCACAATACTGGGTACAGGATCAGGGAAATCTCCCCAATACTGGATACAGGACCAGGGAAATCTCCCCAAGACTGGGTACAGGACCAGGGAAATCTCCCCAATACTGGGTACAGGATCAGGGAAATCTCCCCAATACTGGGTACAGGACCAGGGAAATCTCCACAATACTGGGTACAGGATCAGGGAAATCTCCCCAATACTGGATACAGGACCAGGGAAATCTCCCCAATACTGGGTACAGGATCAGGGAAATCTCCACAATACTGGGTACAGGACCAGGGAAATCTCCACAATACTGGGTACAGGACCAGGGAAATCTCCCCAATACTGGATACAGGACCAGGGAAATCTCCCCAATTCTGGATACAGGACCAGGGAAATCTCCCCAATACTGGATACAGGACCAGGGAAATCACCCCAATACTGGGTACAGGACCAGAGAAATCTCCCCAACACTGGATACGGGACCAGGGAAATCTCCACAATGCTGGATACGGGACCAGGGAAATCTCCACAATACTGGATACAGGATCAGGGAAATCTCCCCAATACTGGGTGTAGGATCAGGGAAATCTCCCCAATACTGGGTACAGGATCAGGGAAATCTCCCCAATACTGGATACCGGATCAGGGAAATCTCCCCAATACTGGATACAGGATCAGGGAAATCTCCCCAATACTGGGTATAGGATCAGGTAAATCTCCCCAATACTGGGTACAGGACCAGGGAAATCTCCACAATACTGGATACAGGATCAGGGAAATCTCCACAATACTGGGTACAGGATCAGGGAAATCTCCCCAATACTGGATACGGGACCAAGCAAATCTCCACAATACTGGATACAGGATCAGGGAAATCTCACCAATACTGGGTACAGGACCAGGGAAATCTCCACAATACTGGGTACAGGACCAGGGAAATCTCCACAATACTGGGTACAGGATCAGGGAAATCTCCCCAATACTGGGTACAGGACCAGGGAAATCTCCCCAATACTGGGTACAGGACCAGGGAAATCTCCACAATACTGGGTACAGGACCAGGGAAATCTTCCCAATACTGGGCACAGGATCAGGGAAATCTCCCCAATACTGGATACGGGACCAGGGAAATCTCCCAAATACTGGGTACAGGACCAGGGCAATCTCCCCAATACTGGGTACAGGACCAGGGAAATCTCCACAATACTGGATACGGGACCAGGGAAATCTCCCCAATACTGGGTACAGGACCAGGGAAACCTCCCCAATACTGGATGCAGGACGAGAGAAAACTCCTCAATACTGGATACAGGATCAGGGAAATCTCCCCAATACTGGATACAGGATCAGGGAAATCTCCCCAATACTGGGTACAGGACCAGGGAAATCTCCCCAATACTGGGTACAGGACCAGGGAAATCTCCACAATACTGGGTACAGGATCAGGGAAATCTCCCCAATACTGGGTATAGGATCAGGGAAATCTCCCCAATACTGGGTACAGGATCAGGGAAATCTCCCCAATACTGGGTACGGGATCAGGGAAATCTCCACAATACTGGGTACAGGATCAGGGAAATCTCCCCAATACTGGATACAGGATCAGGGAAATCTCCCCAATACTGGATACAGGATCAGGGAAATCTCCACAATACTGGATACAGGATCAGGGAAATCTCCCCAATACTGGATACAGGACCAGGGAAATCTCCCCAATACTGGATACAGGACCAGGGAAATCTCCACAATACTGGGTACGGGACCAGGGAAATCTCCCCAAAACTGGATACAGGACCAGGGAAATCTCCCCAATACTGGGTACAGGACCAGGGAAATCTCCCCAATACTGGGTACAGGATCAGGGAAATCTCCACAATACTGGTTACAGGACCAGGGAAATCTCCACAATACTGGATACAGGACCAGGGAAATCTCCCCAATACTGGATACGGGACCAGGGAAATCTCCACAATACTGGGTACAGGACCAGGGAAATCTTCCCAATACTGGGTACAGGACCAGGGAAATCTCCCCAATACTGGGTACAGGATCAGGGAAATCTCCCCAATACTGGATACAGGACCAGGGAAATCTCCCCAATACTGGATACAGGACCAGGGAAATCTCCACAATACTGGATACAGGATCAAAGAACATAAGAACATTAGAACAGGATCATAAGAACATAAGAACAGTACCCAGGATCAGGGAAATCTCCCCAATACTGGGTACAGGATCAGGGAAATCTCCCCAATACTGGATACAGGACCAGGGAAATCTCCCCAATTCTGGATACAGGACCAGGGAAATCTCCCCAATACTGGATACAGGACCAGGGAAATCACCCCAATACTGGGTACAGGACCAGAGAAATCTCCCCAACACTGGATACGGGACCAGGGAAATCTCCACAATGCTGGATACGGGACCAGGGAAATCTCCACAATACTGGATACAGGATCAGGGAAATCTCCCCAATACTGGGTGTAGGATCAGGGAAATCTCCCCAATACTGGGTACAGGATCAGGGAAATCTCCCCAATACTGGATACAGGATCAGGGAAATCTCCCCAATACTGGATACAGGATCAGGGAAATCTCCCCAATACTGGGTATAGGATCAGGGAAATCTCCCCAATACTGGGTACAGGACCAGGGAAATCTCCACAATACTGGATACAGGATCAGGGAAATCTCCACAATACTGGGTACAGGATCAGGGAAATCTCCCCAATACTGGATACGGGACCAGGGAAATCTCCACAATACTGGATACAGGATCAGGGAAATCTCACCAATACTGGGTACAGGACCAGGGAAATCTCCACAATACTGGGTACAGGACCAGGGAAATCTCCACAATACTGGGTACAGGATCAGGGAAATCTCCCCAATACTGGGTACAGGACCAGGGAAATCTCCCCAATACTGGGTACAGGACCAGGGAAATCTCCACAATACTGGGTACAGGACCAGGGAAATCTTCCCAATACTGGGCACAGGATCAGGGAAATCTCCCCAATACTGGATACGGGACCAGGGAAATCTCCCCAATACTGGGTACATGACCAGGGAAATCTCCCCAATACTGGGTACAGGACCAGGGAAATCTCCACAATACTGGATACGGGACCAGGGAAATCTCCCCAATACTGGGTACAGGACCAGGGAAACCTCCCCAATACTGGATACAGGACGAGAGAAAACTCCTCAATACTGGATACAGGATCAGGGAAATCTCCCCAATACTGGATACAGGATCAGGGAAATCTCCCCAATACTGGGTACAGGACCAGGGAAATCTCCCCAATCCTGGGTACAGGACCAGGGAAATCTCCACAATACTGGGTACAGGATCAGGGAAATCTCCCCAATACTGGGTATTGGATCAGGGAAATCTCCCCAATACTGGGTACAGGATCAGGGAAATCTCCCCAATACTGGGTACGGGATCAGGGAAATCTCCACAATACTGGGTACAGGATCAGGGAAATCTCCCCAATACTGGATACAGGATCAGGGAAATCTCCCCAATACTGGATACAGGAGCAGGGAAATCTCCACAATACTGGATACAGGATCAGGGAAATCTCCCCAATACTGGATACAGGACCAGGGAAATCTCCCCAATACTGGATACAGGACCAGGGAAATCTCCACAATACTGGGTACGGGACCAGGGAAATCTCCCCAAAACTGGATACAGGACCAGGGAAATCTCCCCAATACTGGGTACAGGACCAGGGAAATCTCCCCAATACTGGGTACAGGATCAGGGAAATCTCCACAATACTGGGTACAGGACCAGGGAAATCTCCACAATACTGGATACAGGACCAGGGAAATCTCCCCAATACTGGATACGGGACCAGGGAAATCTCCACAATACTGGGTACAGGACCAGGGAAATCTTCCCAATACTGGGGACAGGACCAGGGAAATCTCCCCAATACTGGGTACAGGATCAGGGAAATCTCCCCAATACTGGATACAGGACCAGGGAAATCTCCCCAATACTGGATACAGGATCAGGGAAATCTCCACAATACTGGATACAGGATCAGGGAAATCTCCCCAATACTGGGTACAGGATCAGGGAAATCTCCCCAATACTGGATACAGGACCAGGGAAATCTCCACAATACTGGATACAGGATCAAAGAACATAAGAACATTAGAACAGGATCATAAGAACATAAGAACAGTACCCAGGATCAGGGAAATCTCCCCAATACTGGGTACAGGATCAGGGAAATCTTCCCAATACTGGGCACAGGATCAGGGAAATCTCCCCAATACTGGATACGGGACCAGGGAAATCTCCCCAATACTGGGTACAGGACCAGGGAAATCTCCCCAATACTGGGTACAGGACCAGGGAAATCTCCACAATACTGGATACGGGACCAGGGAAATCTCCCCAATACTGGGTACAGGACCAGGGAAACCTCCCCAATACTGGATACAGGACGAGAGAAAACTCCTCAATACTGGATACGGGACCAGGGAAATCTCCCCAATACTGGGTACAGGACCAGGGAAACCTCCCCAATACTGGATACAGGACGAGAGAAAACTCCTCAATACTGGATACAGGATCAGGGAAATCTCCCCAATACTGGGTACGGGATCAGGGAAATCTCCACAATACTGGGTACAGGATCAGGGAAATCTCCCCAATACTGGATACAGGATCAGGGAAATCTCCCCAATACTGGATACAGGATCAGGGAAATCTCCACAATACTGGATACAGGATCAGGGAAATCTCCCCAATACTGGATACAGGACCAGGGAAATCTCCCCAATACTGGATACAGGACCAGGGAAATCTCCACAATACTGGGTACGGGACCAGGGAAATCTCCCCAAAACTGGATACAGGACCAGGGAAATCTCCCCAATACTGGGTACAGGACCAGGGAAATCTCCCCAATACTGGGTACAGGATCAGGGAAATCTCCACAATACTGGGTACAGGACCAGGGAAATCTCCACAATACTGGATACAGGACCAGGGAAATCTCCCCAATACTGGATACGGGACCAGGGAAATCTCCACAATACTGGGTACAGGACCAGGGAAATCTTCCCAATACTGGGTACAGGACCAGGGAAATCTCCCCAATACTGGGTACAGGATCAGGGAAATCTCCCCAATACTGGATACAGGACCAGGGAAATCTCCCCAATACTGGATACAGGACCAGGGAAATCTCCACAATACTGGATACAGGATCAAAGAACATAAGAACATTAGAACAGGATCATAAGAACATAAGAACAGTACCCAGGATCAGGGAAATCTCCCCAATACTGGGTACAGGATCAGGGAAATCTCCCCAATACTGGATACAGGACCAGGGAAATCTCCCCAATTCTGGATACAGGACCAGGGAAATCTCCCCAATACTGGGTACAGGATCAGGGAAATCTCCCCAATACTGGATACAGGACCAGGGAAATCTCCACAATACTGGATACAGGATCAAAGAACATAAGAACATTAGAACAGGATCATAAGAACATAAGAACAGTACCCAGGATCAGGGAAATCTCCCCAATACTGGGTACAGGATCAGGGAAATCTTCCCAATACTGGGCACAGGATCAGGGAAATCTCCACAATACTGGGTACGGGACCAGGGAAATCTCCCCAAAACTGGATACAGGACCAGGGAAATCTCCCCAATACTGGGTACAGGACCAGGGAAATCTCCCCAATACTGGGTACAGGATCAGGGAAATCTCCACAATACTGGGTACAGGACCAGGGAAATCTCCACAATACTGGATACAGGACCAGGGAAATCTCCCCAATACTGGATACGGGACCAGGGAAATCTCCACAATACTGGGTACAGGACCAGGGAAATCTTCCCAATACTGGGGACAGGACCAGGGAAATCTCCCCAATACTGGGTACAGGATCAGGGAAATCTCCCCAATACTGGATACAGGACCAGGGAAATCTCCCCAATACTGGATACAGGATCAGGGAAATCTCCACAATACTGGATACAGGATCAGGGAAATCTCCCCAATACTGGTTACAGGATCAGGGAAATCTCCCCAATACTGGATACAGGACCAGGGAAATCTCCACAATACTGGATACAGGATCAAAGAACATAAGAACATTAGAACAGGATCATAAGAACATAAGAACAGTACCCAGGATCAGGGAAATCTCCCCAATACTGGGTACAGGATCAGGGAAATCTTCCCAATACTGGGCACAGGATCAGGGAAATCTCCACAATACTGGATACGGGACCAGGGAAATCTCCCCAATACTGGGTACAGGACCAGGGAAACCTCCCCAATACTGGATACAGGACGAGAGAAAACTCCTCAATACTGGATACGGGACCAGGGAAATCTCCCCAATACTGGGTACAGGACCAGGGAAACCTCCCCAATACTGGATACAGGACGAGAGAAAACTCCTCAATACTGGATACAGGATCAGGGAAATCTCCCCAATACTGGGTACGGGATCAGGGAAATCTCCACAATACTGGGTACAGGATCAGGGAAATCTCCCCAATACTGGATACAGGATCAGGGAAATCTCCCCAATACTGGATACAGGATCAGGGAAATCTCCACAATACTGGATACAGGATCAGGGAAATCTCCCCAATACTGGATACAGGACCAGGGAAATCTCCCCAATACTGGATACAGGACCAGGGAAATCTCCACAATACTGGGTACGGGACCAGGGAAATCTCCCCAAAACTGGATACAGGACCAGGGAAATCTCCCCAATACTGGGTACAGGACCAGGGAAATCTCCCCAATACTGGGTACAGGATCAGGGAAATCTCCACAATACTGGGTACAGGACCAGGGAAATCTCCACAATACTGGATACAGGACCAGGGAAATCTCCCCAATACTGGATACGGGACCAGGGAAATCTCCACAATACTGGGTACAGGACCAGGGAAATCTTCCCAATACTGGGTACAGGACCAGGGAAATCTCCCCAATACTGGGTACAGGATCAGGGAAATCTCCCCAATACTGGATACAGGACCAGGGAAATCTCCCCAATACTGGATACAGGACCAGGGAAATCTCCACAATACTGGATACAGGATCAAAGAACATAAGAACATTAGAACAGGATCATAAGAACATAAGAACAGTACCCAGGATCAGGGAAATCTCCCCAATACTGGGTACAGGATCAGGGAAATCTCCCCAATACTGGATACAGGACCAGGGAAATCTCCCCAATTCTGGATACAGGACCAGGGAAATCTCCCCAATACTGGGTACAGGATCAGGGAAATCTCCCCAATACTGGATACAGGACCAGGGAAATCTCCACAATACTGGATACAGGATCAAAGAACATAAGAACATTAGAACAGGATCATAAGAACATAAGAACAGTACCCAGGATCAGGGAAATCTCCCCAATACTGGGTACAGGATCAGGGAAATCTTCCCAATACTGGGCACAGGATCAGGGAAATCTCCCCAATACTGGATACGGGACCAGGGAAATCTCCCCAATACTGGGTACAGGACCAGGGAAATCTCCCCAATACTGGGTACAGGACCAGGGAAATCTCCACAATACTGGATACGGGACCAGGGAAATCTCCCCAATACTGGGTACAGGACCAGGGAAACCTCCCCAATACTGGATACAGGACGAGAGAAAACTCCTCAATACTGGATACGGGACCAGGGAAATCTCCCCAATACTGGGTACAGGACCAGGGAAACCTCCCCAATACTGGATACAGGACGAGAGAAAACTCCTCAATACTGGATACAGGATCAGGGAAATCTCCCCAATACTGGATACAGGATCAGGGAAATCTCCCCAAAACTGGGTACAGGACCAGGGAAATCTCCCCAATACTGGGTACAGGACCAGGGAAATCGCCACAATACTGGGTACAGGATCAGGGAAATCTCCCCAATACTGGATACAGGACCAGGGAAATCTCCCCAAGACTGGGTACAGGACCAGGGAAATCTCCCCAATACTGGGTACAGGATCAGGGAAATCTCCCCAATACTGGGTACAGGACCAGGGAAATCTCCACAATACTGGGTACAGGATCAGGGAAATCTCCCCAATACTGGATACAGGACCAGGGAAATCTCCCCAATACTGGGTACAGGATCAGGGAAATCTCCACAATACTGGGTACAGGACCAGGGAAATCTCCACAATACTGGGTACAGGACCAGGGAAATCTCCCCAATACTGGTTACAGGACCAGGGAAATCTCCCCAATTCTGGATACAGGACCAGGGAAATCTCCCCAATACTGGATACAGGACCAGGGAAATCACCCCAATACTGGGTACAGGACCAGAGAAATCTCCCCAACACTGGATACGGGACCAGGGAAATCTCCACAATGCTGGATACGGGACCAGGGAAATCTCCACAATACTGGATACAGGATCAGGGAAATCTCCCCAATACTGGGTGTAGGATCAGGGAAATCTCCCCAATACTGGGTACAGGATCAGGGAAATCTCCCCAATACTGGATACCGGATCAGGGAAATCTCCCCAATACTGGATACAGGATCAGGGAAATCTCCCCAATACTGGGTATAGGATCAGGTAAATCTCCCCAATACTGGGTACAGGACCAGGGAAATCTCCACAATACTGGATACAGGATCAGGGAAATCTCCACAATACTGGGTACAGGATCAGGGAAATCTCCCCAATACTGGATACGGGACCAGGGAAATCTCCACAATACTGGATACAGGATCAGGGAAATCTCACCAATACTGGGTACAGGACCAGGGAAATCTCCACAATACTGGGTACAGGACCAGGGAAATCTCCACAATACTGGGTACAGGATCAGGGAAATCTCCCCAATACTGGGTACAGGACCAGGGAAATCTCCCCAATACTGGGTACAGGACCAGGGAAATCTCCACAATACTGGGTACAGGACCAGGGAAATCTTCCCAATACTGGGCACAGGATCAGGGAAATCTCCCCAATACTGGATACGGGAAGAGGGAAATCTCCCCAATACTGGGTACAGGACCAGGGAAATCTCCCCAATACTGGGTACAGGACCAGGGAAATCTCCACAATACTGGATACGGGACCAGGGAAATCTCCCCAATACTGGGTACAGGACCAGGGAAACCTCCCCAATACTGGATACAGGACGAGAGAAAACTCCTCAATACTGGATACAGGATCAGGGAAATCTCCCCAATACTGGATACAGGATCAGGGAAATCTCCCCAATACTGGGTACAGGACCAGGGAAATCTCCCCAATACTGGGTACAGGACCAGGGAAATCTCCACAATACTGGGTACAGGATCAGGGAAATCTCCCCAATACTGGGTATAGGATCAGGGAAATCTCCCCAATACTGGGTACAGGATCAGGGAAATCTCCCCAATACTGGGTACGGGATCAGGGAAATCTCCACAATACTGGGTACAGGATCAGGGAAATCTCCCCAATACTGGATACAGGATCAGGGAAATCTCCCCAATACTGGATACAGGATCAGGGAAATCTCCACAATACTGGATACAGGACGAGAGAAAACTCCTCAATACTGGATACAGGATCAGGGAAATCTCCCCAATACTGGGTACGGGATCAGGGAAATCTCCACAATACTGGGTACAGGATCAGGGAAATCTCCCCAATACTGGATACAGGATCAGGGAAATCTCCCCAATACTGGATACAGGATCAGGGAAATCTCCACAATACTGGATACAGGATCAGGGAAATCTCCCCAATACTGGATACAGGACCAGGGAAATCTCCCCAATACTGGCTACAGGACCAGGGAAATCTCCACAATACTGGGTACGGGACCAGGGAAATCTCCCCAAAACTGGATACAGGACCAGGGAAATCTCCCCAATACTGGGTACAGGACCAGGGAAATCTCCCCAATACTGGGTACAGGATCAGGGAAATCTCCACAATACTGGGTACAGGACCAGGGAAATCTCCACAATACTGGATACAGGACCAGGGAAATCTCCCCAATACTGGATACGGGACCAGGGAAATCTCCACAATACTGGGTACAGGACCAGGGAAATCTTCCCAATACTGGGTACAGGACCAGGGAAATCTCCCCAATACTGGGTACAGGATCAGGGAAATCTCCCCAATACTGGATACAGGACCAGGGAAATCTCCCCAATACTGGATACAGGACCAGGGAAATCTCCACAATACTGGATACAGGATCAAAGAACATAAGAACATTAGAACAGGATCATAAGAACATAAGAACAGTACCCAGGATCAGGGAAATCTCCCCAATACTGGGTACAGGATCAGGGAAATCTCCCCAATACTGGATACAGGACCAGGGAAATCTCCCCAATTCTGGATACAGGACCAGGGAAATCTCCCCAATACTGGGTACAGGATCAGGGAAATCTCCCCAATACTGGATACAGGACCAGGGAAATCTCCACAATACTGGATACAGGATCAAAGAACATAAGAACATTAGAACAGGATCATAAGAACATAAGAACAGTACCCAGGATCAGGGAAATCTCCCCAATACTGGGTACAGGATCAGGGAAATCTTCCCAATACTGGGCACAGGATCAGGGAAATCTCCCCAATACTGGATACGGGACCAGGGAAATCTCCCCAATACTGGGTACAGGACCAGGGAAATCTCCCCAATACTGGGTACAGGACCAGGGAAATCTCCACAATACTGGATACGGGACCAGGGAAATCTCCCCAATACTGGGTACAGGACCAGGGAAACCTCCCCAATACTGGATACAGGACGAGAGAAAACTCCTCAATACTGGATACGGGACCAGGGAAATCTCCCCAATACTGGGTACAGGACCAGGGAAACCTCCCCAATACTGGATACAGGACGAGAGAAAACTCCTCAATACTGGATACAGGATCAGGGAAATCTCCCCAATACTGGATACAGGATCAGGGAAATCTCCCCAAAACTGGGTACAGGACCAGGGAAATCTCCCCAATACTGGGTACAGGACCAGGGAAATCGCCACAATACTGGGTACAGGATCAGGGAAATCTCCCCAATACTGGATACAGGACCAGGGAAATCTCCCCAAGACTGGGTACAGGACCAGGGAAATCTCCCCAATACTGGGTACAGGATCAGGGAAATCTCCCCAATACTGGGTACAGGACCAGGGAAATCTCCACAATACTGGGTACAGGATCAGGGAAATCTCCCCAATACTGGATACAGGACCAGGGAAATCTCCCCAATACTGGGTACAGGATCAGGGAAATCTCCACAATACTGGGTACAGGACCAGGGAAATCTCCACAATACTGGGTACAGGACCAGGGAAATCTCCCCAATACTGGTTACAGGACCAGGGAAATCTCCCCAATTCTGGATACAGGACCAGGGAAATCTCCCCAATACTGGATACAGGACCAGGGAAATCACCCCAATACTGGGTACAGGACCAGAGAAATCTCCCCAACACTGGATACGGGACCAGGGAAATCTCCACAATGCTGGATACGGGACCAGGGAAATCTCCACAATACTGGATACAGGATCAGGGAAATCTCCCCAATACTGGGTGTAGGATCAGGGAAATCTCCCCAATACTGGGTACAGGATCAGGGAAATCTCCCCAATACTGGATACCGGATCAGGGAAATCTCCCCAATACTGGATACAGGATCAGGGAAATCTCCCCAATACTGGGTATAGGATCAGGTAAATCTCCCCAATACTGGGTACAGGACCAGGGAAATCTCCACAATACTGGATACAGGATCAGGGAAATCTCCACAATACTGGGTACAGGATCAGGGAAATCTCCCCAATACTGGATACGGGACCAGGGAAATCTCCACAATACTGGATACAGGATCAGGGAAATCTCACCAATACTGGGTACAGGACCAGGGAAATCTCCACAATACTGGGTACAGGACCAGGGAAATCTCCAAAATACTGGGTACAGGATCAGGGAAATCTCCCCAATACTGGGTACAGGACCAGGGAAATCTCCCCAATACTGGGTACAGGACCAGGGAAATCTCCACAATACTGGGTACAGGACCAGGGAAATCTTCCCAATACTGGGCACAGGATCAGGGAAATCTCCCCAATACTGGATACGGGAAGAGGGAAATCTCCCCAATACTGGGTACAGGACCAGGGAAATCTCCCCAATACTGGGTACAGGACCAGGGAAATCTCCACAATACTGGATACGGGACCAGGGAAATCTCCCCAATACTGGGTACAGGACCAGGGAAACCTCCCCAATACTGGATACAGGACGAGAGAAAACTCCTCAATACTGGATACAGGATCAGGGAAATCTCCCCAATACTGGATACAGGATCAGGGAAATCTCCCCAATACTGGGTACAGGACCAGGGAAATCTCCCCAATACTGGGTACAGGACCAGGGAAATCTCCACAATACTGGGTACAGGATCAGGGAAATCTCCCCAATACTGGGTATAGGATCAGGGAAATCTCCCCAATACTGGGTACAGGATCAGGGAAATCTCCCCAATACTGGGTACGGGATCAGGGAAATCTCCACAATACTGGGTACAGGATCAGGGAAATCTCCCCAATACTGGATACAGGATCAGGGAAATCTCCCCAATACTGGATACAGGATCAGGGAAATCTCCACAATACTGGATACAGGATCAGGGAAATCTCCCCAATACTGGATACAGGACCAGGGAAATCTCCCCAATACTGGATACAGGACCAGGGAAATCACCACAACACTGGGTACGGGACCAGGGAAATCTCCCCAAAACTGGATACAGGACCAGGGAAATCTCCCCAATACTGGGTACAGGACCAGGGAAATCTCCCCAATACTGGGTACAGGATCAGGGAAATCTCCACAATACTGGGTACAGGACCAGGGAAATCTCCACAATACTGGATACAGGACCAGGGAAATCTCCCCAATACTGGATACGGGACCAGGGAAATCTCCACAATACTGGGTACAGGACCAGGGAAATCTTCCCAATACTGGGTACAGGACCAGGGAAATCTCCCCAATACTGGGTACAGGATCAGGGAAATCTCCCCAATACTGGATACAGGACCAGGGAAATCTCCCCAATACTGGATACAGGACCAGGGAAATCTCCACAATACTGGATACAGGATCAAAGAACATAAGAACATTAGAACAGGATCATAAGAACATAAGAACAGTACCCAGGATCAGGGAAATCTCCCCAATACTGGGTACAGGATCAGGGAAATCTCCCCAATACTGGATACAGGACCAGGGAAATCTCCCCAATTCTGGATACAGGACCAGGGAAATCTCCCCAATACTGGATACAGGACCAGGGAAATCACCCCAATACTGGGTACAGGACCAGAGATATCTCCCCAACACTGGATACGGGACCAGGGAAATCTCCACAATGCTGGATACGGGACCAGGGAAATCTCCACAATACTGGATACAGGATCAGGGAAATCTCCCCAATACTGGGTACAGGATCAGGGAAATCTCCCCAATACTGGGTACAGGATCAGGGAAATCTCCCCAATACTGGATACAGGATCAGGGAAATCTCCCCAATACTGGATACAGGATCAGGGAAATCTCCCCAATACTGGATACAGGATCAGGGAAATCTCCACAATACTGGGTATAGGATCAGGGAAATCTCCCCAATACTGGGTACAGGACCAGGGAAATCTCCACAATACTGGATACAGGATCAGGGAAATCTCCACAATACTGGGTAGAGGATCAGGGAAATCTCCCCAATACTGGATACGGGACCAGGGAAATCTCCACAATACTGGATACAGGATCAGGGAAATCTCCCCAATACTGGGTACAGGATCAGGGAAATCTCCCCAATACTGGATACAGGATCAGGGAAATCTCCCCAATACTGGATAGAGGATCAGAGAAATCTCCCCAATACTGGATACAGGACCAGGGAAATCTCCCCAATACTGGATACAGGATCAGGGAAATCTCCCCAATACTGGGTATAGGATCAGGGAAATCTCCCCAATACTGGGTACAGGATCAGGGAAATCTCCACAATACTGGATACGGGACCAGGGAAATCTCCACAATACTGGGTACAGGATGAGGGAAATCTCCCCAATACTGGGTACAGGACCAGGGAAATCTCCACAATACTGGGTACAGGATCAAAGAACATTAGAACAGGATCATAAGAACATAAGAACAGTACCCAGGATCAGGGAAATCTCCCCAATACTGGGTACAGGATCAGGGAAATCTTCCCAATACTGGGTACGGGACCAGGGAAATCTTCCCAATACTGGATACAGGACCAGGGAAATCTCCCCAATACTGGATACAGGATCAGGGAAATCTCCCCAATACTGGGTACAGGATCAGGGAAATCTTCCCAATACTGGGTACAGGACCAGGGAAATCTTCCCAATACTGGATACAGGACCAGGGAAATCTCCCCAATACTGGATACAGGATCAGGGAAATCTCCCCAAAACTGGGTACAGGACCAGGGAAATCTCCCCAATACTGGGTACAGGACCAGGGAAATCGCCACAATACTGGGTACAGGATCAGGGAAATCTCCCCAATACTGGATACAGGACCAGGGAAATCTCCCCAAGACTGGGTACAGGACCAGGGAAATCTCCCCAATACTGGGTACAGGATCAGGGAAATCTCCCCAATACTGGGTGTAGGATCAGGGAAATCTCCCCAATACTGGGTACAGGATCAGGGAAATCTCCCCAATACTGGATACAGGATCAGGGAAATCTCCCCAATACTGGATACAGGATCAGGGAAATCTCCCCAATACTGGGTATAGGATCAGGGAAATCTCCCCAATACTGGGTACAGGAACAGGGAAATCTCCACAATACTGGATACAGGATCAGGGAAATCTCCACAATACTGGGTACAGGATCAGGGAAATCTCCCCAATACTGGATACGGGACCAGGGAAATCTCCACAATACTGGATACAGGATCAGGGAAATCTCACCAATACTGGGTACAGGACCAGGGAAATCTCCACAATACTGGGTACAGGACCAGGGAAATCTCCACAATACTGGGTACAGGACCAGGGAAATCTCCCCAATACTGGGTACAGGACCAGGGAAATCTCCACAATACTGGATACGGGACCAGGGAAATCTCCCCAATACTGGGTACAGGACCAGGGAAACCTCCCCAATACTGGATACAGGACGAGAGAAAACTCCTCAATACTGGATACAGGATCAGGGAAATCTCCCCAATACTGGATACAGGATCAGGGAAATCTCCCCAATACTGGGTACAGGACCAGGGAAATCTCCCCAATACTGGGTACAGGACCAGGGAAATCTCCACAATACTGGGTACAGGATCAGGGAAATCTCCCCAATACTGGGTACAGGATCAGGGAAATCTCCCCAATACTGGGTACAGGATCAGGGAAATCTCCCCAATACTGGGTACGGGATCAGGGAAATCTCCACAATACTGGGTACAGGATCAGGGAAATCTCCCCAATACTGGATACAGGATCAGGGAAATCTCCCCAATACTGGATACAGGATCAGGGAAATCTCCACAATACTGGATACAGGATCAGGGAAATCTCCCCAATACTGGATACAGGACCAGGGAAATCTCCCCAATACTGGATACAGGACCAGGGAAATCTCCACAATTCTGGGTACGGGACCAGGGAAATCTCCCCAAAACTGGATACAGGACCAGGGAAATCTCCCCAATACTGGGTACAGGACCAGGGAAATCTCCCCAATACTGGGTACAGGATCAGGGAAATCTCCACAATACTGGGTACAGGACCAGGGAAATCTCCCCAATACTGGATACAGGACCAGGGAAATCTCCCCAATACTGGATACGGGACCAGGGAAATCTCCACAATACTGGGTACAGGACCAGGGAAATCTTCCCAATACTGGGGACAGGACCAGGGAAATCTCCCCAATACTGGGTACAGGATCAGGGAAATCTCCCCAATACTGGATACAGGACCAGGGAAATCTCCCCAATACTGGATACAGGATCAGGGAAATCTCCACAATACTGGATACAGGATCAGGGAAATCTCCCCAATACTGGGTACAGGATCAGGGAAATCTCCCCAATACTGGATACAGGACCAGGGAAATCTCCACAATACTGGATACAGGATCAAAGAACATAAGAACATTAGAACCGGATCATAAGAACATAAGAACAGTACCCAGGATCAGGGAAATCTCCCCAATACTGGGTACAGGATCAGGGAAATCTTCCCAATACTGGGCACAGGATCAGGGAAATCTCCCCAATACTGGATACGGGACCAGGGAAATCTCCCCAATACTGGGTACAGGACCAGGGAAATCTCCCCAATACTGGGTACAGGACCAGGGAAATCTCCACAATACTGGATACGGGACCAGGGAAATCTCCCCAATACTGGGTACAGGACCAGGGAAACCTCCCCAATACTGGATACAGGACGAGAGAAAACTCCTCAATACTGGATACGGGACCAGGGAAATCTCCCCAATACTGGGTACAGGACCAGGGAAACCTCCCCAATACTGGATACAGGACGAGAGAAAACTCCTCAATACTGGATACAGGATCAGGGAAATCTCCCCAATACTGGATACAGGATCAGGGAAATCTCCCCAATACTGGGTACAGGACCAGGGAAATCTCCCCAATACTGGGTACAGGACCAGGGAAATCTCCACAATACTGGGTACAGGATCAGGGAAATCTCCCCAATACTGGGTATAGGATCAGGGAAATCTCCCCAATACTGGGTACAGGATCAGGGAAATCTCCCCAATACTGGGTACGGGATCAGGGAAATCTCCACAATACTGGGTACAGGATCAGGGAAATATCCCCAATACTGGATACAGGATCAGGGAAATCTCCCCAATACTGGATACAGGATCAGGGAAATCTCCACAATACTGGATACAGGACCAGGGAAATCTCCCCAATACTGGATACAGGATCAGGGAAATCTCCACAATACTGGATACAGGATCAGGGAAATCTCCCCAATACTGGGTACAGGATCAGGGAAATCTCCCCAATACTGGATACAGGACCAGGGAAATCTCCACAATACTGGATACAGGATCAAAGAACATAAGAACATTAGAACAGGATCATAAGAACATAAGAACAGTACCCAGGATCAGGGAAATCTCCCCAATACTGGGTACAGGATCAGGGAAATCTTCCCAATACTGGGTACAGGACCAGGGAAATCTTCCCAATACTGGATACAGGACCAGGGAAATCTCCCCAATACTGGATACAGGATCAGGGAAATCTCCCCAATACTGGGTACAGGATCAGGGAAATCTTCCCAATACTGGGTACAGGACCAGGGAAATCTTCCCAATACTGGATACAGGACCAGGGAAATCTCCCCAATACTGGATACAGGATCAGGGAAATCTCCCCAAAACTGGGTACAGGACCAGGGAAATCTCCCCAATACTGGGTACAGGACCAGGGAAATCGCCACAATACTCGGTACAGGATCAGGGAAATCTCCCCAATACTGGATACAGGACCAGGGAAATCTCCCCAATACTGGGTACAGGACCAGGGAAATCTCCCCAATACTGGGTACAGGATCAGGGAAATCTCCCCAATACTGGGTACGGGACCAGGGAAATCTTCCCAATACTGGATACAGGACCAGGGAAATCTCCCCAATACTGGATACAGGATCAGGGAAATCTCCCCAATACTGGGTACAGGATCAGGGAAATCTTCCCAATACTGGGTACAGGACCAGGGAAATCTTCCCAATACTGGATACAGGACCAGGGAAATCTCCCCAATACTGGATACAGGATCAGGGAAATCTCCCCAAAACTGGGTACAGGACCAGGGAAATCTCCCCAATACTGGGTACAGGACCAGGGAAATCGCCACAATACTGGGTACAGGATCAGGGAAATCTCCCCAATACTGGATACAGGACCAGGGAAATCTCCCCAAGACTGGGTACAGGACCAGGGAAATCTCCCCAATACTGGGTACAGGATCAGGGAAATCTCCCCAATACTGGGTACAGGACCAGGGAAATCTCCACAATACTGGGTACAGGATCAGGGAAATCTCCCCAATACTGGATACAGGACCAGGGAAATCTCCCCAATACTGGGTACAGGATCAGGGAAATCTCCACAATACTGGGTACAGGACCAGGGAAATCTCCACAATACTGGGTACAGGACCAGGGAAATCTCCCCAATACTGGATACAGGACCAGGGAAATCTCCCCAATTCTGGATACAGGACCAGGGAAATCTCCCCAATACTGGATACAGGACCAGGGAAATCACCCCAATACTGGGTACAGGACCAGAGAAATCTCCCCAACACTGGATACGGGACCAGGGAAATCTCCACAATGCTGGATACGGGACTAGGGAAATCTCCACAATACTGGATACAGGATCAGGGAAATCTCCCCAATACTGGGTGTAGGATCAGGGAAATCTCCCCAATACTGGGTACAGGATCAGGGAAATCTCCCCAATACTGGATACCGGATCAGGGAAATCTCCCCAATACTGGATACAGGATCAGGGAAATCTCCCCAACACTGGGTATAGGATCAGGTAAATCTCCCCAATACTGGGTACAGGACCAGGGAAATCTCCACAATACTGGATACAGGATCAGGGAAATCTCCACAATACTGGGTACAGGATCAGGGAAATCTCCCCAATACTGGATACGGGACCAGGGAAATCTCCACAATACTGGATACAGGATCAGGGAAATCTCACCAATACTGGGTACAGGACCAGGGAAATCTCCACAATACTGGGTACAGGACCAGGGAAATCTCCACAATACTGGGTACAGGATCAGGGAAATCTCCCCAATACTGGGTACAGGACCAGGGAAATCTCCCCAATACTGGGTACAGGACCAGGGAAATCTCCACAATACTGGGTACAGGACCAGGGAAATCTTCCCAATACTGGGCACAGGATCAGGGAAATCTCCCCAATACTGGATACGGGACCAGGGAAATCTCCCCAATACTGGGTACAGGACCAGGGAAATCTCCCCAATACTGGGTACAGGACCAGGGAAATCTCCACAATACTGGATACGGGACCAGGGAAATCTCCCCAATACTGGGTACAGGACCAGGGAAACCTCCCCAATACTGGATACAGGACGAGAGAAAACTCCTCAATACTGGATACAGGATCAGGGAAATCTCCCCAATACTGGATACAGGATCAGGGAAATCTCCCCAATACTGGGTACAGGACCAGGGAAATCTCCCCAATACTGGGCACAGGACCAGGGAAATCTCCACAATACTGGGTACAGGATCAGGGAAATCTCCCCAATACTGGGTATAGGATCAGGGAAATCTCCCCAATACTGGGTACAGGATCAGGGAAATCTCCCCAATACTGGGTACGGGATCAGGGAAATCTCCACAATACTGGGTACAGGATCAGGGAAATCTCCCCAATACTGGATACAGGATCAGGGAAATCTCCCCAATACTGGATACAGGATCAGGGAAATCTCCACAATACTGGATACAGGATCAGGGAAATCTCCCCAATACTGGATACAGGACCAGGGAAATCTCCCCAATACTGGATACAGGACCAGGGAAATCTCCACAATACTGGGTACGGGACCAGGGAAATCTCCCCAAAACTGGATACAGGACCAGGGAAATCTCCCCAATACTGGGTACAGGACCAGGGAAATCTCCCCAATACTGGGTACAGGATCAGGGAAATCTCCACAATACTGGGTACAGGACCAGGGAAATCTCCACAATACTGGATACAGGACCAGGGAAATCTCCCCAATACTGGATACGGGACCAGGGAAATCTCCACAATACTGGGTACAGGACCAGGGAAATCTTCCCAATACTGGGTACAGGACCAGGGAAATCTCCCCAATACTGGGTACAGGATCAGGGAAATCTCCCCAATACTGGATACAGGACCAGGGAAATCTCCCCAATACTGGATACAGGACCAGGGAAATCTCCACAATACTGGATACAGGATCAAAGAACATAAGAACATTAGAACAGGATCATAAGAACATAAGAACAGTACCCAGGATCAGGGAAATCTCCCCAATACTGGGTACAGGATCAGGGAAATCTCCCCAATACTGGATACAGGACCAGGGAAATCTCCCCAATTCTGGATACAGGACCAGGGAAATCTCCCCAATACTGGATACAGGACCAGGGAAATCACCCCAATACTGGGTACAGGACCAGAGAAATCTCCCCAACACTGGATACGGGACCAGGGAAATCTCCACAATGCTGGATACGGGACCAGGGAAATCTCCACAATACTGGATACAGGATCAGGGAAATCTCCCCAATACTGGGTGTAGGATCAGGGAAATCTCCCCAATACTGGGTACAGGATCAGGGAAATCTCCCCAATACTGGATACAGGATCAGGGAAATCTCCCCAATACTGGATACAGGATCAGGGAAATCTCCCCAATACTGGGTATAGGATCAGGGAAATCTCCCCAATACTGGGTACAGGACCAGGGAAATCTCCACAATACTGGATACAGGATCTTTGAAATCTCCACAATACTGGGTACAGGATCAGGGAAATCTCCCCAATACTGGATACGGGACCAGGGAAATCTCCACAATACTGGATACAGGATCAGGGAAATCTCACCGATACTGGGTACAGGACCAGGGAAATCTCCACAATACTGGGTACAGGACCAGGGAAATCTCCACAATACTGGGTACAGGATCAGGGAAATCTCCCCAATACTGGGTACAGGACCAGGGAAATCTCCCCAATACTGGGTACAGGACCAGGGAAATCTCCACAATACTGGGTACAGGACCAGGGAAATCTTCCCAATACTGGGCACAGGATCAGGGAAATCTCCCCAATACTGGATACGGGACCAGGGAAATCTCCCCAATACTGGGTACAGGACCAGGGAAATCTCCCCAATACTGGGTACAGGACCAGGGAAATCTCCACAATACTGGATACGGGACCAGGGAAATCTCCCCAATACTGGGTACAGGACCAGGGAAACCTCCCCAATACTGGATACAGGACGAGAGAAAACTCCTCAATACTGGATACAGGATCAGGGAAATCTCCCCAATACTGGATACAGGATCAGGGAAATCTCCCCAATACTGGGTACAGGACCAGGGAAATCTCCCCAATACTGGGTACAGGACCAGGGAAATCTCCACAATACTGGGTACAGGATCAGGGAAATCTCCCCAATACTGGGTATAGGATCAGGGAAATCTCCCCAATACTGGGTACAGGATCGGGGAAATCTCCCCAATACTGGGTACGGGATCAGGGAAATCTCCACAATACTGGGTACAGGATCAGGGAAATCTCCCCAATACTGGATACAGGATCAGGGAAATCTCCCCAATACTGGATACAGGATCAGGGAAATCTCCACAATACTGGATACAGGATCAGGGAAATCTCCCCAATACTGGATACAGGACCAGGGAAATCTCCCCAATACTGGATACAGGACCAGGGAAATCTCCACAATACTGGATACAGGATCTTTGAAATCTCCACAATACTGGGTACAGGATCAGGGAAATCTCCCCAATACTGGATACGGGACCAGGGAAATCTCCACAATACTGGATACAGGATCAGGGAAATCTCACCGATACTGGGTACAGGACCAGGGAAATCTCCACAATACTGGGTACAGGACCAGGGAAATCTCCACAATACTGGGTACAGGATCAGGGAAATCTCCCCAATACTGGGTACAGGACCAGGGAAATCTCCCCAATACTGGGTACAGGACCAGGGAAATCTCCACAATACTGGGTACAGGACCAGGGAAATCTTCCCAATACTGGGCACAGGATCAGGGAAATCTCCCCAATACTGGATACGGGACCAGGGAAATCTCCCCAATACTGGGTACAGGACCAGGGAAATCTCCCCAATACTGGGTACAGGACCAGGGAAATCTCCACAATACTGGATACGGGACCAGGGAAATCTCCCCAATACTGGGTACAGGACCAGGGAAACCTCCCCAATACTGGATACAGGACGAGAGAAAACTCCTCAATACTGGATACAGGATCAGGGAAATCTCCCCAATACTGGATACAGGATCAGGGAAATCTCCCCAATACTGGGTACAGGACCAGGGAAATCTCCCCAATACTGGGTACAGGACCAGGGAAATCTCCACAATACTGGGTACAGGATCAGGGAAATCTCCCCAATACTGGGTATAGGATCAGGGAAATCTCCCCAATACTGGGTACAGGATCGGGGAAATCTCCCCAATACTGGGTACGGGATCAGGGAAATCTCCACAATACTGGGTACAGGATCAGGGAAATCTCCCCAATACTGGATACAGGATCAGGGAAATCTCCCCAATACTGGATACAGGATCAGGGAAATCTCCACAATACTGGATACAGGATCAGGGAAATCTCCCCAATACTGGATACAGGACCAGGGAAATCTCCCCAATACTGGATACAGGACCAGGGAAATCTCCACAATACTGGGTACGGGACCAGGGAAATCTCCCCAAAACTGGATACAGGACCAGGGAAATCTCCCCAATACTGGGTACAGGACCAGGGAAATCTCCCCAATACTGGGTACAGGATCAGGGAAATCTCCACAATACTGGGTACAGGACCAGGGAAATCTCCACAATACTGGATACAGGACCAGGGAAATCTCCCCAATACTGGATACGGGACCAGGGAAATCTCCACAATACTGGGTACAGGACCAGGGAAATCTTCCCAATACTGGGGACAGGACCAGGGAAATCTCCCCAATACTGGGTACAGGAGCAGGGAAATCTCCCCAATACTGGATACAGGACCAGGGAAATCTCCCCAATACTGGATACAGGATCAGGGAAATCTCCACAATACTGGATACAAGATCAGGGAAATCTCCCCAATACTGGGTACAGGATCAGGGAAATCTCCCCAATACTGGATACAGGACCAGGGAAATCTCCACAATACTGGATACAGGATCAAAGAACATAAGAACATTAGAACAGGATCATAAGAACATAAGAACAGTACCCAGGATCAGGGAAATCTCCCCAATACTGGGTACAGGATCAGGGAAATCTTCCCAATACTGGGCACAGGATCAGGGAAATCTCCCCAATACTGGATACGGGACCAGGGAAATCTCCCCAATACTGGGTACAGGACCAGGGAAATCTCCCCAATACTGGGTACAGGACCAGGGAAATCTCCACAATACTGGATACGGGACCAGGGAAATCTCCCCAATACTGGGTACAGGACCAGGGAAACCTCCCCAATACTGGATACAGGACGAGAGAAAACTCCTCAATACTGGATACGGGACCAGGGAAATCTCCCCAATACTGGGTACAGGACCAGGGAAACCTCCCCAATACTGGATACAGGACGAGAGAAAACTCCTCAATACTGGATACAGGATCAGGGAAATCTCCCCAATACTGGATACAGGATCAGGGAAATCTCCCCAATACTGGGTACAGGACCAGGGAAATCTCCCCAATACTGGGTACAGGACCAGGGAAATCTCCACAATACTGGGTACAGGATCAGGGAAATCTCCCCAATACTGGGTATAGGATCAGGGAAATCTCCCCAATACTGGGTACAGGATCAGGGAAATCTCCCCAATACTGGGTACGGGATCAGGGAAATCTCCACAATACTGGGTACAGGATCAGGGAAATATCCCCAATACTGGATACAGGATCAGGGAAATCTCCCCAATACTGGATACAGGATCAGGGAAATCTCCACAATACTGGATACAGGATCAGGGAAATCTCCCCAATACTGGATACAGGACCAGGGAAATCTCCCCAATACTGGATACAGGACCAGGGAAATCTCCACAATACTGGGTACGGGACCAGGGAAATCTCCCCAAAACTGGATACAGGACCAGGGAAATCTCCCCAATACTGGGTACAGGACCAGGGAAATCTCCCCAATACTGGGTACAGGATCAGGGAAATCTCCACAATACTGGGTACAGGACCAGGGAAATCTCCACAATACTGGATACAGGACCAGGGAAATCTCCCCAATACTGGATACGGGACCAGGGAAATCTCCACAATACTGGGTACAGGACCAGGGAAATCTTCCCAATACTGGGTACAGGACCAGGGAAATCTCCCCAATACTGGGTACAGGATCAGGGAAATCTCCCCAATACTGGATACAGGACCAGGGAAATCTCCCCAATACTGGATACAGGATCAGGGAAATCTCCACAATACTGGATACAGGATCAGGGAAATCTCCCCAATACTGGGTACAGGATCAGGGAAATCTCCCCAATACTGGATACAGGACCAGGGAAATCTCCACAATACTGGATACAGGATCAAAGAACATAAGAACATTAGAACAGGATCATAAGAACATAAGAACAGTACCCAGGATCAGGGAAATCTCCCCAATACTGGGTACAGGATCAGGGAAATCTTCCCAATACTGGGTACAGGACCAGGGAAATCTTCCCAATACTGGATACAGGACCAGGGAAATCTCCCCAATACTGGATACAGGATCAGGGAAATCTCCCCAATACTGGGTACAGGATCAGGGAAATCTTCCCAATACTGGGTACAGGACCAGGGAAATCTTCCCAATACTGGATACAGGACCAGGGAAATCTCCCCAATACTGGATACAGGTTCAGGGAAATCTCCCCAAAACTGGGTACAGGACCAGGGAAATCTCCCCAATCCTGGGTACAGGACCAGGGAAATCGCCACAATACTCGGTACAGGATCAGGGAAATCTCCCCAATACTGGATACAGGACCAGGGAAATCTCCCCAATACTGGGTACAGGACCAGGGAAATCTCCCCAATACTGGGTACAGGATCAGGGAAATCTCCCCAATACTGGGTACAGGACCAGGGAAATCTCCACAATACTGGGTACAGGATCAGGGAAATCTCCCCAATACTGGATACAGGACCAGGGAAATCTCCCCAATACTGGGTACAGGATCAGGGAAATCTCCACAATACTGGGTACAGGACCAGGGAAATCTCCACAATACTGGGTACAGGACCAGGGAAATCTCCCCAATACTGGATACAGGACCAGGGAAATCTCCCCAATTCTGGATACAGGACCAGGGAAATCTCCCCAATACTGGATACAGGACCAGGGAAATCACCCCAATACTGGGTACAGGACCAGAGAAATCTCCCCAACACTGGATACGGGACCAGGGAAATCTCCACAATGCTGGATCAGGGACCAGGGAAATCTCCACAATACTGGATACAGGATCAGGGAAATCTCCCCAATACTGGGTGTAGGATCAGGGAAATCTCCCCAATACTGGGTACAGGATCAGGGAAATCTCCCCAATACTGGATACAGGATCAGGGAAATCTCCCCAATACTGGATACAGGATCACGGAAATCTCCCCAATACTGGGTATAGGATCAGGGAAATCTCCCCAATACTGGGTACAGGACCAGGGAAATCTCCACAATACTGGATACAGGATCAGGGAAATCTCCACAATACTGGGTACAGGATCAGGGAAATCTCCCCAATACTGGATACGGGACCAGGGAAATCTCCACAATACTGGATACAGGATCAGGGAAATCTCACCAATACTGGGTACAGGATCAGGGAAATCTCCCCAATACTGGATACAGGATCAGGGAAATCTCCCCAATACTGGATAGAGGATGAGGGAAATCTCCCCAATACTGGATACAGGACCAGGGAAATCTCCCCAATACTGGATACAGGATCAGGGAAATCTCCCCAATACTGGGTATAGGATCAGGGAAATCTCCCCAATACTGGGTACAGGATCAGTGAAATCTCCCCAATACTGGATACGGGACCAGGGAAATCTCCATAATACTGGGTACAGGATCAGGGAAATCTCCCCAATACTGGGTACAGGACCAGGGAAATCTCCACAATACTGGGTACAGGACCAGGGAAATCTCCACAATACTGGGTACAGGACCAGGGAAATCTCCCCAATACTGGATACAGGACCAGGGAAATCTCCCCAATTCTGGATACAGGACCAGGGAAATCTCCCCAATACTGGATACAGGACCAGGGAAATCACCCCAATACTGGGTACAGGACCAGAGAAATCTCCCCAATACTGGATACAGGACCAGGGAAATCTCCACAATGCTGGATACGGGACCAGGGAAATCTCCACAATACTGGATACAGGATCAGGGAAATCTCCCCAATACTGGGTACAGGATCAGGGAAATCTCCCCAATACTGGGTACAGGATCAGGGAAATCTCCCCAATACTGGATACAGGATCAGGGAAATCTCCCCAATACTGGATACAGGATCAGGGAAATCTCCCCAATACTGGATACAGGATCAGGGAAATCTCCACAATACTGGGTATAGGATCAGGGAAATCTCCCCAATACTGGGTGCAGGACCAGGGAAATCTCCACAATACTGGATACAGGATCAGGGAAATCTCCACAATACTGGGTAGGGGATCAGGGAAATCTCCCCAATACTGGATACGGGACCAGGGAAATCTCCACAATACTGGATACAGGATCAGGGAAATCTCCCCAATACTGGGTACAGGATCAGGGAAATCTCCACAATACTGGATACAGGATCAGGGAAATCTCCCCAATACTGGATAGAGGATCAGAGAAATCTCCCCAATACTGGATACAGGACCAGGGAAATCTCCCCAATACTGGATACAGGATCAGGGAAATCTCCCCAATACTGGGTGTAGGATCAGGGAAATCTCCCCAATACTGGGTACAGGATCAGGGAAATCTCCCCAATACTGGATACGGGACCAGGGAAATCTCCACAATACTGGGTACAGGATATGGGAAATCTCCCCAATACTGGGTACAGGACCAGGGAAATCTCCACAATACTGGGTACAGGATCAAAGAACATTAGAACAGGATCATAAGAACATAAGAACAGTACCCAGGATCAGGGAAATCTCCCCAATACTGGGTACAGGATCAGGGAAATCTTCCCAATACTGGGTACGGGACCAGGGAAATCTTCCCAATACTGGATACAGGACCAGGGAAATCTCCCCAATACTGGATACAGGATCAGGGAAATCTCCCCAATACTGGGTACAGGATCAGGGAAATCTTCCCAATACTGGGTACAGGACCAGGGAAATCTTCCCAATACTGGATACAGGACCAGGGAAATCTCCCCAATACTGGATACAGGATCAGGGAAATCTCCCCAAAACTGGGTACAGGACCAGGGAAATCTCCCCAATACTGGGTACAGGACCAGGGAAATCGCCACAATACTGGGTACAGGATCAGGGAAATCTCCCCAATACTGGATACAGGACCAGGGAAATCTCCCCAAGACTGGGTACAGGACCAGGGAAATCTCCCCAATACTGGGTACAGGATCAGGGAAATCTCCCCAATACTGGGTACAGGACCAGGGATATCTCCACAATACTGGGTACAGGACCAGGGAAATCTCCACAATACTGGGTACAGGACCAGGGAAATCTCCCCAATACTGGATACAGGACCAGGGAAATCTCCCCAATTCTGGATACAGGACCAGGGAAATCTCCCCAATACTGGATACAGGACCAGGGAAATCTCCCCAACACTGGATACGGGACCAGGGAAATCTCCACAATGCTGGATACGGGACCAGGGAAATCTCCACAATACTGGATACAGGATCAGGGAAATCTCCCCAATACTGGGTGTAGGATCAGGGAAATCTCCCCAATACTGGGTACAGGATCAGGGAAATCTCCCCAATACTGGATACAGGATCAGGGAAATCTCCCCAATACTGGATACAGGATCAGGGAAATCTCCCCAATACTGGGTATAGGATCAGGGAAATCTCCCCAATACTGGGTACAGGACCAGGGAAATCTCCACAATACTGGATACAGGATCAGGGAAATCTCCACATTACTGGGTACAGGATCAGGGAAATCTCCCCAATACTGGATACGGGACCAGGGAAATCTCCACAATACTGGATACAGGATCAGGGAAATCTCACCAATACTGGGTACAGGATCAGGGAAATCTCCCCAATACTGGATACAGGATCAGGGAAATCTCCCCAATACTGGATAGAGGATCAGGGAAATCTCCCCAATACTGGATACAGGACCAGGGAAATCTCCCCAATACTGGATACAGGATCAGGGAAATCTCCCCAATACTGGGTATAGGATCAGGGAAATCTCCCCAATACTGGGTACAGGATCAGGGAAATCTCCCCAATACTGGATACGGGACCAGGGAAATCTCCACAATACTGGGTACAGGACCAGGGAAATCTCCACAATACTGGGTACAGGACCAGGGAAATCTCCACAATACTGGGTACAGGACCAGGGAAATCTCCCCAATACTGGATACAGGACCAGGGAAATCTCCCCAATTCTGGATACAGGACCAGGGAAATCTCCCCAATACTGGATACAGGACCAGGGAAATCACCCCAATACTGGGTACAGGACCAGAGAAATCTCCCCAATACTGGATACGGGACCAGGGAAATCTCCACAATGCTGGATACGGGACCAGGGAAATCTCCACAATACTGGATACAGGATCAGGGAAATCTCCCCAATACTGGGTATAGGATCAGGGAAATCTCCCCAATACTGGGTACAGGATCAGGGAAATCTCCCCAATACTGGGTACAGGACCAGGGAAATCTCCACAATACTGGGTACAGGATCACGGAAATCTCCCCAATACTGGGTATAGGATCAGGGAAATCTCCCCAATACTGGGTACAGGACCAGGGAAATCTCCACAATACTGGATACAGGATCAGGGAAATCTCCACAATACTGGGTACAGGATCAGGGAAATCTCCCCAATACTGGATACGGGACCAGGGAAATCTCCACAATACTGGATACAGGATCAGGGAAATCTCACCAATACTGGGTACAGGATCAGGGAAATCTCCCCAATACTGGATACAGGATCAGGGAAATCTCCCCAATACTGGATAGAGGATGAGGGAAATCTCCCCAATACTGGATACAGGACCAGGGAAATCTCCCCAATACTGGATACAGGATCAGCGAAATCTCCCCAATACTGGGTATAGGATCAGGGAAATCTCCCCAATACTGGGTACAGGATCAGTGAAATCTCCCCAATACTGGATACGGGACCAGGGAAATCTCCATAATACTGGGTACAGGATCAGGGAAATCTCCCCAATACTGGGTACAGGACCAGGGAAATCTCCACAATACTGGGTACAGGACCAGGGAAATCTCCACAATACTGGGTACAGGACCAGGGAAATCTCCCCAATACTGGATACAGGACCAGGGAAATCTCCCCAATTCTGGATACAGGACCAGGGAAATCTCCCCAATACTGGATACAGGACCAGGGAAATCACCCCAATACTGGGTACAGGACCAGAGAAATCTCCCCAACACTGGATACAGGACCAGGGAAATCTCCACAATGCTGGATACGGGACCAGGGAAATCTCCACAATACTGGATACAGGATCAGGGAAATCTCCCCAATACTGGGTACAGGATCAGGGAAATCTCCCCAATACTGGGTACAGGATCAGGGAAATCTCCCCAATACTGGATACAGGATCAGGGAAATCTCCCCAATACTGGATACAGGATCAGGGAAATCTCCCCAATACTGGATACAGGATCAGGGAAATCTCCACAATACTGGGTATAGGATCAGGGAAATCTCCCCAATACTGGGTGCAGGACCAGGGAAATCTCCACAATACTGGATACAGGATCAGGGAAATCTCCACAATACTGGGTAGGGGATCAGGGAAATCTCCCCAATACTGGATACGGGACCAGGGAAATCTCCACAATACTGGATACAGGATCAGGGAAATCTCCCCAATACTGGGTACAGGATCAGGGAAATCTCCCCAATACTGGATACAGGATCAGGGAAATCTCCCCAATACTGGATAGAGGATCAGAGAAATCTCCCCAATACTGGATACAGGACCAGGGAAATCTCCCCAATACTGGATACAGGATCAGGGAAATCTCCCCAATACTGGGTATAGGATCAGGGAAATCTCCCCAATACTGGGTACAGGATCAGGGAAATCTCCCCAATACTGGATACGGGACCAGGGAAATCTCCACAATACTGGGTACAGGATATGGGAAATCTCACCAATACTGGGTACAGGACCAGGGAAATCTCCACAATACTGGGTACAGGATCAAAGAACATTAGAACAGGATCATAAGAACATAAGAACAGTACCCAGGATCAGGGAAATCTCCCCAATACTGGGTACAGGATCAGGGAAATCTTCCCAATACTGGGTACGGGACCAGGGAAATCTTCCCAATACTGGATACAGGACCAGGGAAATCTCCCCAATACTGGATACAGGATCAGGGAAATCTCCCCAATACTGGGTACAGGATCAGGGAAATCTTCCCAATACTGGGTACAGGACCAGGGAAATCTTCCCAATACTGGATACAGGACCAGGGAAATCTCCCCAATACTGGATACAGGATCAGGGAAATCTCCCCAAAACTGGGTACAGGACCAGGGAAATCTCCCCAATACTGGGTACAGGACCAGGGAAATCGCCACAATACTGGGTACAGGATCAGGGAAATCTCCCCAATACTGGATACAGGACCAGGGAAATCTCCCCAAGACTGGGTACAGGACCAGGGAAATCTCCCCAATACTGGGTACAGGATCAGGGAAATCTCCCCAATACTGGGTACAGGACCAGGGATATCTCCACAATACTGGTTACAGGATCAGGGAAATCTCCCCAATACTGGATACAGGACCAGGGAAATCTCCCCAATACTGGGTACAGGATCAGGGAAATCTCCCCAATACTGGGTACAGGACCAGGGATATCTCCACAATACTGGGTACAGGACCAGGGAAATCTCCCCAATACTGGGTACAGGATCAGGGAAATCTCCCCAATACTGGGTACAGGACCAGGGAAATCTCCACAATACTGGGTACAGGATCAGGGAAATCTCCCCAATACTGGATACAGGACCAGGGAAATCTCCCCAATACTGGGTACAGGATCAGGGAAATCTCCACAATACTGGGTACAGGACCAGGGAAATCTCCACAATACTGGGTACAGGACCAGGGAAATCTCCCCAATACTGGATACAGGACCAGGGAAATCTCCCCAATTCTGGATACAGGACCAGGGAAATCTCCCCAATACTGGATACAGGACCAGGGAAATCACCCCAATACTGGGTACAGGACCAGAGAAATCTCCCCAACACTGGATACGGGACCAGGGAAATCTCCACAATGCTGGATCAGGGACCAGGGAAATCTCCACAATACTGGATACAGGATCAGGGAAATCTCCCCAATACTGGGTGTAGGATCAGGGAAATCTCCCCAATACTGGGTACAGGATCAGGGAAATCTCCCCAATACTGGATACAGGATCAGGGAAATCTCCCCAATACTGGATACAGGATCACGGAAATCTCCCCAATACTGGGTATAGGATCAGGGAAATCTCCCCAATACTGGGTACAGGACCAGGGAAATCTCCACAATACTGGATACAGGATCAGGGAAATCTCCACAATACTGGGTACAGGATCAGGGAAATCTCCCCAATACTGGATACGGGACCAGGGAAATCTCCACAATACTGGATACAGGATCAGGGAAATCTCACCAATACTGGGTACAGGATCAGGGAAATCTCCCCAATACTGGATACAGGATCAGGGAAATCTCCCCAATACTGGATAGAGGATGAGGGAAATCTCCCCAATACTGGATACAGGACCAGGGAAATCTCCCCAATACTGGATACAGGATCAGGGAAATCTCCCCAATACTGGGTATAGGATCAGGGAAATCTCCCCAATACTGGGTACAGGATCAGTGAAATCTCCCCAATACTGGATACGGGACCAGGGAAATCTCCATAATACTGGGTACAGGATCAGGGAAATCTCCCCAATACTGGATACAGGACCAGGGAAATCTCCCCAATTCTGGATACAGGACCAGGGAAATCTCCCCAATACTGGATACAGGACCAGGGAAATCACCCCAATACTGGGTACAGGACCAGAGAAATCTCCCCAATACTGGATACAGGACCAGGGAAATCTCCACAATGCTGGATACGGGACCAGGGAAATCTCCACAATACTGGATACAGGATCAGGGAAATCTCCCCAATACTGGGTACAGGATCAGGGAAATCTCCCCAATACTGGGTACAGGATCAGGGAAATCTCCCCAATACTGGATACAGGATCAGGGAAATCTCCCCAATACTGGATACAGGATCAGGGAAATCTCCCCAATACTGGATACAGGATCAGGGAAATCTCCACAATACTGGGTATAGGATCAGGGAAATCTCCCCAATACTGGGTGCAGGACCAGGGAAATCTCCACAATACTGGATACAGGATCAGGGAAATCTCCACAATACTGGGTAGGGGATCAGGGAAATCTCCCCAATACTGGATACGGGACCAGGGAAATCTCCACAATACTGGATACAGGATCAGGGAAATCTCCCCAATACTGGGTACAGGATCAGGGAAATCTCCCCAATACTGGATACAGGATCAGGGAAATCTCCCCAATACTGGATAGAGGATCAGAGAAATCTCCCCAATACTGGATACAGGACCAGGGAAATCTCCCCAATACTGGATACAGGATCAGGGAAATCTCCCCAATACTGGGTATAGGATCAGGGAAATCTCCCCAATACTGGGTACAGGATCAGGGAAATCTCCCCAATACTGGATACGGGACCAGGGAAATCTCCACAATACTGGGTACAGGATATGGGAAATCTCCCCAATACTGGGTACAGGACCAGGGAAATCTCCACAATACTGGGTACAGGATCAAAGAACATTAGAACAGGATCATAAGAACATAAGAACAGTACCCAGGATCAGGGAAATCTCCCCAATACTGGGTACAGGATCAGGGAAATCTTCCCAATACTGGGTACGGGACCAGGGAAATCTTCCCAATACTGGATACAGGACCAGGGAAATCTCCCCAATACTGGATACAGGATCAGGGAAATCTCCCCAATACTGGGTACAGGATCAGGGAAATCTTCCCAATACTGGGTACAGGACCAGGGAAATCTTCCCAATACTGGATACAGGACCAGGGAAATCTCCCCAATACTGGATACAGGATCAGGGAAATCTCCCCAAAACTGGGTACAGGACCAGGGAAATCTCCCCAATACTGGGTACAGGACCAGGGAAATCGCCACAATACTGGGTACAGGATCAGGGAAATCTCCCCAATACTGGATACAGGACCAGGGAAATCTCCCCAAGACTGGGTACAGGACCAGGGAAATCTCCCCAATACTGGGTACAGGATCAGGGAAATCTCCCCAATACTGGGTACAGGACCAGGGATATCTCCACAATACTGGGTACAGGATCAGGGAAATCTTCCCAATACTGGATACAGGACCAGGGAAATCTCCCCAATACTGGGTACAGGATCAGGGAAATCTCCACAATACTGGGTACAGGACCAGGGAAATCTCCCCAATACTGGATACAGGACCAGGGAAATCTCCCCAACACTGGATACGGGACCAGGGAAATCTCCACAATGCTGGATACGGGACCAGGGAAATCTCCACAATACTGGATACAGGATCAGGGAAATCTCCCCAATACTGGGTGTAGGATCAGGGAAATCTCCCCAATACTGGGTACAGGATCAGGGAAATCTCCCCAATACTGGATACAGGATCAGGGAAATCTCACCAATACTGGATACAGGACCAGGGAAATCTCCCCAATACTGGATACAGGATCAGGGAAATCTCCCCAATACTGGGTACAGGATCAGGGAAATCTTCCCAATACTGGATACAGGACCAGGGAAATCTCCCCAATACTGGATACAGGATCAGGGAAATCTCCCCAATACTGGGTATAGGATCAGGGAAATCTCCCCAATACTGGGTACAGGATCAGGGAAATCTCCCCAATACTGGATACGGGACCAGGGAAATCTCCACAATACTGGGTACAGGACCAGGGAAATCTCCACAATACTGGGTACAGGACCAGGGAAATCTCCACAATACTGGGTACAGGACCAGGGAAATCTCCCCAATACTGGATACAGGACCAGGGAAATCTCCCCAATTCTGGATACAGGACCAGGGAAATCTCTCCAATACTGGATACAGGACCAGGGAAATCACCCCAATACTGGGTACAGGACCAGAGAAATCTCCCCAATACTGGATACGGGACCAGGGAAATCTCCACAATGCTGGATACGGGACCAGGGAAATCTCCACAATACTGGATACAGGATCAGGGAAATCTCCCCAATACTGGGTATAGGATCAGGGAAATCTCCCCAATACTGGGTACAGGATCAGGGAAATCTCCCCAATACTGGGTACAGGACCAGGGAAATCTCCACAATACTGGGTACAGGATCACGGAAATCTCCCCAATACTGGGTATAGGATCAGGGAAATCTCCCCAATACTGGGTACAGGACCAGGGAAATCTCCACAATACTGGATACAGGATCAGGGAAATCTCCACAATACTGGGTACAGGATCAGGGAAATCTCCCCAATACTGCATACGGGACCAGGGAAATCTCCACAATACTGGATACAGGATCAGGGAAATCTCACCAATACTGGGTACAGGATCAGGGAAATCTCCCCAATACTGGATACAGGATCAGGGAAATCTCCCCAATACTGGATAGAGGATGAGGGAAATCTCCCCAATACTGGATACAGGACCAGGGAAATCTCCCCAATACTGGATACAGGATCAGGGAAATCTCCCCAATACTGGGTATAGGATCAGGGAAATCTCCCCAATACTGGGTACAGGATCAGTGAAATCTCCCCAATACTGGATACGGGACCAGGGAAATCTCCATAATACTGGGTACAGGATCAGGGAAATCTCCCCAATACTGGGTACAGGACCAGGGAAATCTCCACAATACTGGGTACAGGACCAGGGAAATCTCCACAATACTGGGTACAGGACCAGGGAAATCTCCCCAATACTGGATACAGGACCAGGGAAATCTCCCCAATTCTGGATACAGGACCAGGGAAATCTCCCCAATACTGGATACAGGACCAGGGAAATCACCCCAATACTGGGTACAGGACCAGAGCAATCTCCCCAACACTGGATACAGGACCAGGGAAATCTCCACAATGCTGGATACGGGACCAGGGAAATCTCCACAATACTGGATACAGGATCAGGGAAATCTCCCCAATACTGGGTACAGGATCAGGGAAATCTCCCCAATACTGGGTACAGGATCAGGGAAATCTCCCCAATACTGGATACAGGATCAGGGAAATCTCCCCAATAC